>NC_085012.1:27341210-27366210 GCF_963854185.1 Sardina pilchardus
GAGAAAAAGAGGGGAAAAGAAGAGACAGCAAGAGATAGAGAAAAGAGAAAACGAGTGAGATAATGAAAAAAGGGAGAGAAGAGAGGGGAGCGGGCAAGGGAGGGAGGGAGAGAACAGAAAAAGGGAGAGGGAGAGGGAGGAGAGCGATAACTCAAACCTGATGTGTAGTTAACAGACTTGAGCAGCCTCTTCTCTCCTGAGCCACAGAAGCTCTTGAGCAGCTCCACCTCATTCTTCACGGCAGCAGGACTCAGACGAACCTCTCTGTGCACATATACACACGTGTACACACACACACACACACACACACACACACACACACACAAATAAGGGTTTTTACACAACGATAAAACAAAGGAGATGCTAGATGAGTACTCTCTCTGTGTGTGTGTGTGTGTGTGTGTGTGTGCGTGTGTGTGTGTGTGTGTGTGTGTGTGTGTGTGTGTGTGTGTGTGTGTGTGAGAGAGTGTGTATGTATATGTATTTGTAGAGAGATAGATAGATAGATAGATAGATAGATAGATAGAAAGATAGATAGATAGAGAGATAAATGAATGGGTGGTAGGAGGGAAGGGTGGATAGATTAATGATGGATGGACCATGATATAAAACAACAGAGAGCAAGAGACAGATGCAAAAGTGACAGAGAGAGATTAGGGTGCTGCACAAAGAGCACGTTCTCTCTGAGGTGCAATAGATCACAAGTGGACGCACTGGCTGATCTGCTTGAGGGAGGTGCTGAGGAGCTGTGTGTCCAGCTGCTGCAGGAGCACCAGCAGCTTGACCTGGGTCTCCGTCTCCCCGCCGGGGTCGCCACCTCTGACCTTCTCCAGCAGACGCAGCACCGACGAGTCCTCCCCCTCCACCGTGGCAAAGCTGGGGCCCAGAATCCGCACCGCTGGATCTCTATTGGCTGGACAAACGGCCATCAAGAAACACATGAGTGGGGGCCTGTTCTTTTGGTCTGTGTGTATTCTCATGCCACTTATATCTTTACGTGTTTATCTTTAACAGTCAAACAAGTTGTTTAAATTTTTATCAAATGTCATTCTCAGAAATCATTTTCACCCCTCTCCAATCGTCTAATCGTCATGCAAGTTGTGTGTCTTCTTGTCTGAATGCATGTATTCAAGCTTCTGATGATAGTAGAAGTGTTTCTATGTTATTGTTTATTATGCTGATGTGGATCTGTGCAGATTTGGCTTTGCTAGTTCAGTTACAGTAGGCCTACATGCTGCAGTGTTTGTTCTGGTATAGTGTGGTGATATGCACTAGCCTAGAAATCTAGATGCCCCTAGTGGCAGCAAATCTAATTTGAATTGAAAAATTAAACTTCTGTTGGGCAATCACATTGTGTATAGCGTCGGTGGGCAGGGGCTTAACATAATGACAACTGACCTGCAACCAGGAGTTGCATCCTGCTACTTGAAAACAAGAAGATGATTCATTGTAGGGTGGAGAGGGAATTTGAAAGACAACCGTTTATCCCATCCCTCCGATTGAGCCGTACTATGGTGAGTTCCCAGACCCTACATCTTCATGTGGGTCTGGCTCGTCAGGCTAGATATGCACACCAGTGTTAATTATTATGATCCTGCACAGCTTCTATCTATCTATCTATTTTGTGATGCTGTTCTTGTGCTTCTTGTTGTGTGGGTTCGTCTCATAGTGTATAGTGATGATGGTGATGACGTGTAACTACAGTACTTGTATGTAAGCGTATGGCCTGGTGGTAGACAGCATTGTTGATGCAGATGTGGCTTCCTGCAACTTAATGATTTTCTGGTAAGCCGTGTCAGAGGCGCTAGTATGGAGCGGCCACACCAGTGGTTGTGTGTTATACAGGGTTCCTGCTAGTCTGATGCTCTGAGCAACGCTGTTTGTGACTGGAAAAGTTTTAACTACTGTACACTTACCTTCCAGACAGGCGCGCAGCTCCTTAAGTTTCCGCTCCTTGGCCACCTGCAGGAGCTTGGAGAGCTGGCTGAAGCTGAGCACGGAGACGAGTGGGGGGGACAGGTGCAGCAGAGGACGGCCACTCCCGTCCTTCTCATGAGACACCACTGACGCGCCACTACAAACGGGGGAGTGCACACAAAAATGCAAAGAGAAGCGCACACACACACAGACACACACACCGAATTCAGTGTTTTTTCAAACTCTTTATGACCAGTCACATAAATCCTGCGGCGAGTGTGCGAATGTCTGGAGGGCTTCTAAAGGAATTTAGTTCACCTCTTTCACCTGAAACAAAAAAAGTCAACAAATTTCGAGAGACTCAGGGGCTAACAGTTCACAAATTTGTTATCGGTGAAATCTGAGCGCTCCAGTGTGGCCCCTGCGAGTGGCTGCTGCAGGACAACTACTGGGGCGCTGACTGCCAGGAGAAAGAACAGAACATTCAGGCGCGGTGTGTTTAGTGTCTTACTGAAGTCGAATTGCAAAACAAATTCATTTAAGGTCGTAAATATGAGCCCTTCGAGGGGAGAAACGCATTAAGGCGCCGTGACAACATCCTCCGTAACATAATCCATGGTGCAGACGGAGCCCGGTCCGTAATTACCTGATGTCATACTCTGTTTTGAAATCAGAAGCCTCCAAAGACGTTTTCCACTGTAGCGGCTCCTTAAACACATGCTTCGCCTCCTGAGGGTGTCTGGCGCTGAACTGTTCCACGAAGCGCTGGATCTCTTTCAGGAGGGACTCGTTCTGCGGGGTGATCTCCAGCTTGCCTGTTCCAGAGCTTGCGGTGGTCCATTGGGCTGCTCTTGTCAGTGCTACCCCCATGACCGCTGGAGTCAACTCGGTTCTGCAGCCAGCAAAAAGTTGTCTGGGAAGCAAATTAACGGTAACATATGCCTTGCAACTTCAATAATGAATGAAAGTATCAATGCATACACTCGCTATACAGGTAGCGTAAACTTTAATGTAAGTTATTGTAAAACGATAAATTATGCTACCACAGAAGTTCAATCCACTCGCTAACTATCAACATTTCACGTTGCAGAATTGGTAACTGAGCAGTGTCTGTTGTTCACATGTTGTCAACTATTCCATATGCACTTACCAAACAATGTTTCACTGGGTTTTTGCGACTGTATAGTTTGACAAAGTTTTTTTTGTTTTGACTAGCTAGCATCTGCTAACTAACAAGCTGTGCTTCCCGAGTTCAGTTGTATAGTAACCATGGTAACATTCCCTCGCTTCACACCCGAGCGGGATCCTGTTGCTAGGAGACCATTAAACAACATGAGGCAGGAAGGGACAAAAAGAACAACCCTGCTCAACAAAACGCTTTATCTCTGCCTCTGTAGATCTGTAGCCTTTGGGGTTAAAAATTGAGTTAATGATGAACACCTTATTTAGGATATGACACATTTTACCTGCATAATTAAACTTCAAGACATAAGATTTAACATGCTCACTTTTGAGTAGGCTACTGTAAATAGGCTACATGAGAGCCTTTTCATGACCTTCCTCTGGCCCCGTTGTATGGCTTGGCAATACACTTTAGACAAACAAGACAGGCCCAACTCAGAACTGCCTATCTGGCCCCTCAAAATAAGTTCATTCAGCTGTATTATTCACGCTCAGTCCGTGATGGCACTCTCTCACACACACACGCCATGGCTCTAGGCTGAAATAAACTGGATTCTCATTTGCAAGCCAAAGCTTACATTCTTCACACACATATCCACAACTAACAGAGAGAAACCTGTTTGAAAAGCTGAGTAGTTGATGCAATAATTTCAGATAGCTCAGACACCAAAACATCGCATTACCTGTTAGAGAGGATATTTAGAGGGGGTTTTGATGTTTTCACAGTTTTAAAACTCACGTAAACAGCCAAACAGAACAGTATTTTATGCAACAAGACTAAAAGCCTGTTTGATGAAAACATTTATTTGTGCTACTAAATGTATGTTTGAACAAGCTGTATTAAGCTTCCAGGACTTTAATTACCACGAAGGTGCTGGGAGCTGTTTGTTGATGTTGAACCGCTGCCTCCTTACCTGCGCTCTCATGACATAAGCACTGATTGAGGGGAGTCCATTTACACCAGCGAGACCACCTGAACCTAGACACAATTTACAGAGTTAATGATGCAGCTTATTGCGCAGGGGGAAACGAGGAAGTGCACTGCTCATTTAATCAAGCTTTTCCGTGCGGGTGAAATATAGGTATTCCGGCACTTCCAAACACGTCACGAGTAAACAAGAAAAGGAGCCCGTGGTAATCAGGCAGCCCAGACTGGCTATTTTTCTTTTTCTGAAAGAAGCTAAAGGAAAATAAGCAGGTACACCGGTAGGCCTTTGATTTGCTGCTTGCCACGGAGTCTGCTATAGAGCTCAGCTGAATGCGCGTTTGTGCTGCAGGCCGCTATACAGACACACTGTAGGCAAACATGCAGAGGCTGCCCGTGGTGCTCACTGAATACATATATAAAACAATGTTTTTGTTGTATTTTAACTTCCATTCATAGATACAGTACAGAATAAATCAGTGTGTGTGTGTCTGCATGGCTGGTGTGTGGATTTCCTGGTCGATGGTGTGGCCTAGGCTATATGGTGTGTGTGTGTGTGTGTGTGTGTGTGAGCTCATCAGAGAGTGCCTAGACCATGATTTATAGCTATAGACCAGACATGTTTTGATTCGATTTGAATAAATCCACTCTTTTTCATCTGGGCTGAATGAAGGGGGTGCAATTCAGTGCTGTTGATCTTATTGTGTGGCAGCTGCCTGGCAGCTCGGTGACTCACTGGAAAGACAACACAGGAGGGAGAGAGAAAAAGAGAGAGAGAGAAAGAGAGCAAGAGAGAGAGAGCAGATGAGGAAGAGAAAGACAGAGTGAGAGCAAGAGAGAGAGAGAGAAAGAGAGAGTGAGAGCAAAAGAGAGAGAGAGAGAGTGAGCAGATGAGGAAGAGAGAGCGAGTGGGGAGAGCCCGGACTCCATGCCCAATAAAACATCGGATTCTTCCATCACTCGAGCCCTGTCACTCCTCACTGGGCCCTGCTAGCCAATGGGCCGGGGGAGGACTGTTGTTCTTTTCCCTCCTCCTGCGTCTCCTCGGCTGGCAGGGGCAGCAGCTTGACTCGGAGCCGTAAAGGTAAAGTGCAGTAAATCGCTCATCTGGGACCGGCCAAAAAGAGAGACACAGAGATGGATAGATACAGTGACAGAGAGCAGAGAGAGAGAGAGAGAGAGAGAGAGCGTTGACTGCCGTTGTCATCTGGATTGAATTACAGAGAAGCACTGTCAAGCCACAGAAGGGTAATGCCAGTTTCAGACTGAACGCACATGAATGAAACATGGGGGTGCTGCCAGGGAAGGAGGAACAGTGGAGGTGGTGTGTGTGTGTGTGTGTGTGTGTGTGTGTGTGTGTGTGTGTGTGTGTGTGTGTGTGTGTGTGTGTGTGTGTGTGTGTGCGTGTGTGTGTGAATTGAGGTGAGAGGATGAATAGGGTCTAAATGGCTTGGCCAGTCTCATTAGCCATTCTAATTACTCCGGGGTTAAGATGGAGAGGTCAAACGGCATGACCCAGGACTGCTGTTTCCTCCAAACACAAACACACAGTCTACAATCAGAGGCACCTGCTGCTCTCTTCAGACACGCACTAGAGCCGTTATCGCCCTTCCTCTCCTCTCCTCTCCTCTTTTCTCTTCTTTGTGCTCCCAGTAATATACAGTATGCCCTCCTTTCCTATCTTCTTTTATCCATTTCTCTCTCTTTCAGTCTCTTTGGCCCTATCCCCCTCTCCTCTCCCCTCTGCCCATGCTACACACTGAGCAGGTCTGTGTGGCTGCCGTTCCTCGCTCCAGTGCCATCGATGATTGAGCTGCTGGGGCAGGGGTGGGTGTTGAGGGGGGGGGGGGGGGGGGGGGCGTTTCAGGAGACTGAGACGGAGCGTGGCAGGTCGGAGGGCTGGGCAGAGCAGCGCGCAGTATGAGCCATGGCCAGCATGATTGCATCCGTCCACAGTGTACTCTGCTCTCCAAACAGCCCATTAAGCAGACGAGCTAGCGAAAACAGACTCGCAGAGCGGCGCGGCAGACTTGGGATCAGGCTGGCCAGGGCCAAGGCGTTCTCTCGCTCTTTCTCTCACTCTTTCTCTCGCTCTCTCCACTCTCCTCACACCTCAGACGTTCTACTGCGCTCTCGCCTCCTTCCTTTTCAGTCTTTCGTTCTCGTTAGCTTTTACAAGAGCGGTACAGCAGTCCGGATTATGGGATAAGATGGAGGGCTGTCATATTAAGTCATGGCCAAGAGGTCTGATATGGTGCAGGGGGGGTGAGGAGAGAGGAGGGTGCGGTTGAAGTCAGACGTAGTTCAGCAGAGTTGAGCGCGGTTCACGGAGGCAATGGTCGGGCAACGCGAGAGCAGAGGTGACCGTGGTCACAGTAATGAACACCTGCAAAATATGTCATTCATATAAAGGCCAGCCCTCTTCCAAAAACAGGCCCGAGTCAAGGGCCTGCACTAACAATAGGAGCGCATTGCCGCAGCTTTTACAATACCGAGGTCTTTTTCTATAACAAGCCTTTTTTTTCTTTTTCAGCAAGAGAACCAGCAGGGGCCGAGAGAGAGAGAGAGAGAGAGAGAGAGAGAGAGAGAGGCTTGGACTGACTTACGATCGAGCGGAGACTCGGCGACGCGTCCTATAACTTTCTTTTTTCTAATGGAGCCGTTTAACGTGCACATGTGCTGCTCGCCGACAGAGTCCGGCGCACGTCACCGCTAATGGGCTTATCTGATTTTCGCCGGAGGAGGAAGCGGCCAGTGGTCACACTCGACTAGCCGTGAGTAGGCCTATATCCGCCCAACGTAAACTCCCAGCGTGATTTACTCACCGTGAATAACGGGCCGTTTCATGGTCTGTTTGTGCAGGAGGCAGTAGCACAGGTGTGTCAGCTGCGCACGAGAATAGTGCTGGTCTCTGCTTCGGGCTATATGGCTTTGACAGGTGAGAGAAACTGGGCGAGGCGGGTGCCAAAGAAAACGACACTTCATAATCCCAACAAAATTGGACCGTGGAGCGTCATTGTATTTATGAGGCATTTAGCAATAGGATTTCTCAGCTAGCGTTTGCCAGAGCTGTCTCCGTCTGACGGGACTGGCGTTCCCCTGTTTCTCTATTCAGGCTTCTGTGGCCGAGCAGGTGTATACTTATAGAGACCGCTTGCACTTTATTTGACAATGGCCATTCTTAGGACTCGTAAAGTCTCGTTTGTAAGAAAACGTCAACTGTGATGGCCTATAAATGACAGAGTGACCCAAGACGCCCACCTGTCATTATAATCAAAGCGTGTGCCACGGACAGGTGCTTGTAACATGTTTATGGTGCTGTTGTTGACTTAAGGTGGCAGCTGTTATTACTGTGTGAGTTCACTTGGACTTGGGGACTTGTTTGAAGTTAACCGAGCAGAGCCTGACACTTGTTTGGTGAAAAAAAGAGAGCCAATGTTTTTGAACATGACCAAGGCTCTTTTTGTGGCTACGCTGATGTTATTTCTTTGTTACAGTGTAAAACTGTCCGCATTCTACGTTTGGTCTGAGCTCCGTGAAGAAAATGGCGGCCGAGTCGCACCATCTGTGAGCTGGTGTCGGTGCAGGAGCGTGAGCCAGCCCATGCCCACAAATCAGCCCGAGTGGCTCATTAGGGCCGCACGCAAACGAGACGCAATAAAGTCCACGGGCGCTGCAGCGGGCGAGCCTCGCGGCAAGAAGAAAAACAACATCAGATACAGTTGAAAATATTTTTACTGTGACAATGAATATCATTGCCCAGGCCTCATATGGACTTAAACCTACAATTGTGGCTTTCATGCAATGTGTATGTATTTCAAACTGCTTGGTGCCAGTGCTTTCTTTGGAGCAAACAGGAGCTGTCAAACGGAGGAGGAAGAGATTTATGAATATCTACATTTATGAAAGAAATTACAGTGGCTGACTGTGTGCAACTGCATAAATTGAAAGGAAGATTTGACATGTTTATTTATATTTTCTTTACTTTTTTACCCCTTCCCTCTGGCATTTTTACAGTTATCATCAGTCTTGATACGAAACCTCTCAATTCCTTGCAGGAGCTCGACTGGAACATGCACTTGAGGGTCCGCAGATTGGTGAAATTGCTGATTTCGTTTGACCTCAAAACATGTAGCAGAGAAAATGATATCGTCATAAAGGCAAATATTTCCACCCATTCCCGGTGACTGATGGCCTGAACTATGTCATCCCTTTTCTTTACAACATTTGTATTTCACATGCTGTCCTTTTAAACGGGAAAAAAGCAACATGTCATATCATATCATTTTCCAAAATATCAGCCAACGACGTTGACACCGAAGCGTGAAATGGAGGGGTAGCTTGCCACGGCGGCGTGAAGGCAGCCCTCATTACATGTCCACTGGCATATGGAGACCCATTCCGTGCCAAGACCCACTGATGGGTGGATGGCTCACCACCACTGTGGTTCAGTCGGGGTCATCTTTGGGCACGGTCAGTCCCCCCCCCCGCCTCTCCGATCTCTGCCCATAAAAGTGCCCCCTTGGCCGCTGTTTCCTGTGCCCGCTATGAATGCTACTTTGGTTCCTCCGCCCCCGCAGTGCATGTCGTCCCACCTCGCCAGTCCCTGCTGCCCACACGGCTCTCTGGAGATACCAGCTGCTTCTACTATTTCAAAGCGATTCAGCATGCTGAAATAAAAACACAGGTCCTCACTTTTTTTTATCCCTCTCTCACTCTCTACTCCTCCATCTCTCCAACCTCTCTCTCTCTCTCTCTCTCCGTCTCTCTCTCTCTCATGCTCTCCTCCCCTCTGAGTAATTATTATTTTCTAACTGCGGTCGGAGGAGCCGTCTGGCTTTGGCTCCCGCTCCCTCGTGCGCGCTCCCCGTCTCAGGAGCTTTTAATGCGATCTGACTGGTGTTTTAGAATCTCTCCAGGAGGACATCACAGGGCCTGTGTTCCCTCTCCTGTCTGGCAGGAGCGGTGGGCAGCGCTGGTGATGGCGGAGGCAGATGTAGGGGGGGGTGCACCCGGTGGCATGTGGTTAGGGGAGGACGGAGGAGCTGGAGGAGCTGAGGGAACGACACAAGAAGGTGGAGCTCACTTCACTTCTACCACCGTGGACTCGGGTGAAGATTTGAACTCAAATGCAGACGGAGCGAGGGGCCAATTTTGGACGAAACTAAAAAAGTGGCTTGTTCATTATCACACTGTTAAGTTAATTACAGAGAAAAAAAAATTATATAGTGATCGTTTTTTTTTCTCGATCTACGTAAATGTTGATTTACTCACCGAGGAGGAATGCCGATTCTCCCATAAAAGCTGACGTGCGGTTTAACCTTGGAGGTCGGCGCAGTTGAACACCGGGAGCAGCCAGGAGCCAGTCCTGACAGCCAGCCGGTCCAGGAGAGCTCGGTGGCGCTCACACGCCGTGACGTCATCCCTGGAAGCTATTAGCTTTAGCACGCTAGCGCCGCGAGGGCCCGTCCGCGCCCGCCTGCCACTCAGCACGTACAGGAGGCTGCTGACACCTTCCAGCACAAACAGTGTTAGCCTAATCATGCCACCCTTGAGGCCCAATTATGCTGTCGGAGCCTAGCGTGTGTGTCTACGTGTGTGTGTCTACGTGTGTGTGTGTGTGTGTGAGAGAGAGAGAGAGAGAGAGAGAGAGAGAGAGAGAGAGAGAGAGAGAGAGAGAGAGAGAAGCTGGGGGACAGGGGGATTTGGCTCTGGTTTGAGCCCAGTTAACACTCCACCAGCCCCAGCTAGCGTGCTCTGTCATCGGGGATCTCAGTGTGTGTGTGTGTGTGTGTTTGTCAGGAGGGGTGTGTGTGTGTGTGTGTGTGCCCACCTCTCCAGGCAGCGGCAGCAGTGTTGGGAGTCACCCCCGAGTCACTTCCTGTCGGAGCCGTTCCCCCCGCGGTTCCCTTGGCGACCGCTCTGTTTCCACGCCGGGCCGCCCCAGCGTCCAGCGTCCAGCTGTGTGTGTGTGTGTGCCGCCCGGTCCCCGTAAAGGCCCCTGCTCAAACTTCCGCTCTCCCGCTCGCCTCTCTCCTCTGCCTGCCCACACTCCGCACCTGTTGACAGGCTACTGACGGGACCACATCCCTCTCTCTCTCTCTCTCTCTCTCTCTCCCTCTCTCTCTCTCTCTCTCTCTCTCTCTCTCTCCCTCACTCTGTTCACAGGAGGTGACTGCTCCAGCTTCACACACACTGACTCACACACACACACACATCTAGAGGAACATGAGGATAGAGACGGAAACACACATCACACACACCCCTCTCTGAGCTGCCCTTTGAGTAGACCTGTAGAGCTATTGTTAGGCCCCCGTAAAAGTAAGTAAAACTCAGGCCAGGTAAGTACCCAGGCCAAAAATAACCAAAGCTGTCAGCATTTGACTGACCTATCTAGCGTGTGCGTGTATTTGTTCAACAAATTACATCAGTTCCTGAAGGGACATAACTTCCTTTAGAATCAGAGATTGGTTTCTATTAATACTCACACAGAACTGCTCTCTTCTCAGTCCTCCCCTTTGTAACTTCTACATGTTCTCAGCACGGATGCCAATTAGTGAAGATGACATCGGAAAGAATAACATCAATTGGCCTTTGTGTGTATTTAAGCATACAGTATGTGAGACAAAATGTGTGTGTGTGTGTGTGTGTGTGTGTGTGTGTGTGTAGTGACATAATATGACTTCATGTCTAATGTCAGTACACCTCCTCTGCACTGCAGACACCTCTTCACTGCTCCAGTGTCTACCAGTGACACTCTGTCAAAACACACAGTGCTGAGCTCCACAGTGCAGTCGGAGGCAGGGCAGGCGGCTCCAGCCTCTGGAGGTCTATGGGGGAGGACGTGCTGTCAGGGGACCCTCCCCTGCTCCTGTACCCAGCAGCCTCACCTCACTCCTGGGGGCGCTTGGCTCCGGGTCCCCCTCTCAACCTGCTCCGGCGCCACTGACGTGAGCGCTGTCTAAGAGAGGCCCCAGAAGAGAGCCGTGCTGCAGGATGGGGAGATCTGCAGCATGTGTGTTTTGTCAGAAAAGGAGTGTATGCGTATGTGTGTGTGTGTGTGTGTGTGTGTGTGTGTGTTGAGGTAGTTGCGTGGGAAAGTGTGTTGTGTCTGTGAGTACCACTGATGGAGCGTGTCAGCATTTCCTCCTCTGGCCCAGCAGTGTGTCAAGACTGTGAGGATACACAGTCACACTAAATCACACACTGGGACCTGTGTGTGTGTGTCTGTGTGTTTAATTGAGTTATAGACTGTATGGCTCAACCTTGACTTTATGTGTGCATGCTGTCACAATTAGTGTGACTGTGGCTCAGCCTTGACTAGGTGTGTGTGTGTATTGCAAGAAGGTCATGAATTTCCACCTGAAAAGCTAAAACTGTAAAATTGTTATAAAAGTAATTACAAAATCACACAGAACATTTTCATAAGGAGGATAAGATTTATTTGAAGGAATTTAGTGTGTGTGAGAGAGATGTTGAAAGAATGAATTTAAATTGGTGAAAATGTTTTTCCTGAGCTCTTGGTGACCTCTTAGCATTGAGAGCTTGAGTGACAGGAGAGGGTACATGTGTACTGCCTGTGTGTGCATTTGGGTGTGAGTGCCTGTAAAGTCATTCATATTGATGATGGGCCTTCACCACGATGAGAGCTCTCACGCACTTCAAGGGCTCACACACACACACACATACAAACACACACACACACAAAGCTCTCGAGATGTTTTGCTACACCTCGCCCAGCTCTCCAAATACTGTACGTGCACACACACTGTCTCTGGACTCCAGACAAAATGGCCCAACTCAGTGACCAAACGTCACATCTTTAGTCGACGGCCGAGTTCTTTTGTTTCCCTATGCGTGACTTTTCCTTCTGCGCTTCACGACCTTCCCTTCCTGTCTGCTGCTCCGTTTCCCCCCATCCAGCGCTCCTCTCTTCCTCTGCCCAATCCCTCTGCCTCCCTCGTTCCTTGTTAACACTCGGCGCACGGATCCTGCTCGGGTAATTAGGAGAGATGGAGGGTGGAAGCACTCCTGCGAGAGAGGAAAAAAGGGAGAGAACGCTAAAGAGACAGATACAGGGATGGAGAGATGCAGAGAGAGGGAGCGAGAGAGGAGGAGAGAAGTTTAAGAAAACAGGAGGACGAGGAGAGGGCTGTTTTCTCCCTCCCAGCGCCTGTTAGCTCCCCTAACATCCATAACACGTTCAATATGTTCCTCTCCTCCTCCTCCTCCTCTAATGCTGTCACTCATCCTCCCAGACATGCTCCATCCATCAGGGCTCTAGCAAACAGCCAGGGCCGGAAAGCCATTGTCTTCAACTCCATGTTATTCAATGCATATCTCATCCCCATTTTTGTTGCGGTGTTATGTGTGTGTGTGTGTGTGTGTGTGTGTGTGTGTGTTTCTCCAAAATCATCAATCAAGGCTGAAACCACTTTCATTTCATTTCACTCAACTTAGAGATTTAAATGTAATTCCACGGGATTGTTCTTGTACAAGCCTCAGAGGAAATAATGGACGATTTTCCCGAACTGCGCTGAGCTACCGATTAGTTCAAATCACTTCCTAAACCCAAAATAGCCCTGAACTTAGAGACGCCCTGCAAGCATTCTCCAGACAATTCATGTTTGCCCTCGCCACAGAAATCATCTGGCCATATAAACAATCCCACAGCATTCTCTGAACACTGTTGTTACATTTCGAAGAAACTGTAAAGAGAGGGGAAAAGGGCGATCCTGAACATTTCTAGAATGTTCTTGAACCGCAAGCCCTTTTCAGCCACCCCACTCATAGAAGGAATTTCCCAAGTTCTGACAGGAGTGAACTTCTGACCTGACAGCTCTTGGTGTTCACAGAGCAAGTGAAAACATTCACTCGATCCGTGTGTTTGTACGTGTAGCAAGTAGCGCAATGAAGCAGTGGAGAGAGAGAGAGAGAGAGAGAAAGAAAGAAAGAAAGAAAGAGAGACACTCTCTCCCTGTCCAACGGTCATGACATCACCAGAGAGGAGCACTGAAAGGAGCTGCTACTTGCGCGTGATTGGCTATTACCTCAATGCAGGGGGAAAGACTGATGGGGACAAATGTGTCCAGAGGTCTGAAGAACATCCTCTGTTGGAGCCCAAACTCTCCCAGTCAGAAGTGCACACTCTCCCCCTCTCTCCTCGGAGTGCTCTAATTGGTCCAAACAGCTCAAGGTAACGAAGCCCTGAAACCCCTTTGCCTCTCAGACATGAGGTAATGTACAGCTAATGAGATGGAGACAGGGTGGAGGGTAGGCCCTCTCGCTCTCCTTTTCTTTCTCTCTCTCCCTCTCTCTCTCTCTCTCTCCCTCTCTTTTCCCTCTCTCGCCAGGATGAGGAAAACAGAGTGGCCTCTAAGCGGGGTAGCTCCAAACAGCATGCAGGGCTGGAAAGCCGAGAGGCTGACTGGACCCAACATGAAAGAGCAGGAGTCACTGGGACATGACAGGCCCACTCTCACAGATAGAGCATAACAAGGGGAAAAAGAAAGTCAAAGAGAGCAGGAGAGAGAGAGAGAGGGAGAGAGAGACGGACAGCTAGAGTGATCAAGGCAGATGAAGAGGACAGAGAGAGAGAAAGAGAGAGGGAAAGAGAGAGAGAGAGAGACAGACAACTTGAGTGATTAAGGCAGAAAGGATGCAGAGGACAGAGAGAAAGAGAGCGAGAGAGACAGACAACTTGAGTGATCAAGGCAGAAAGGATGCAGAGGACAGAAAGAGAGAGAGAGAGAGACGAACAGCTTGAGTGATCAAGGCAGAAAGGATGCAGACGGAGGGAGAGAGAGAGAGGCAGAGGGAAAATGACCCTTGTGAGCCTGAAATGTCAAGCGTAAGTAGGAACACAGAGAGACCCCCCTCCTGCCGTCTCCTCCTCCCCACCCACGCACCATCCCTCTTTCCCAGCGCGGGGAAGCAGCGCGGCGGGCTGCAGAAGCCATCGGAGCGCCGCGGCCCGGGATCCGGATGCGGATACGGACAACTTCATTTAGCCGTCCTAAATCAGATTGATTGGAGTATAGATCAGGGGGGGCGCAGGGGGGCCAGGCTCCTGTCACAGCAATGCTCTCTGAAGTGGCTCTGGCATGGGCTTGGATGGAGGGGGGGAGGGGGGGCAGGAAAGGACATGGGGAGAAAACAAAGGTGAGATGCTATGGCCCCTCTCTCTGTCTCTCTCTCTCTCTCTCCCTCTCTCTCTTTCTCTGCGTCTGCCCGCTTGTCTGGCCGCCTGAGTTCCAGCTGGGTCCGACAGAGCGGCCTCTCCTGGCCCAGCAGCAGGGGGTTGGGAGCAGGGCTGTGTGTGTGTGTGGGTGGACGAGGTCAGGGGGAAGTTAGACACAGGGCAAGTATTTACAGGTTAGGGCATTAAATATATCAGATGGTGGATCTAGGAGCGGTGTAGCGTGGGAACCTTAACCAGGAAGCAGTTTAGTTACAGTCACCCCCTACAAAGACCAACTTCCAATGGGCCGTGTGTCAAGGAGCTCCTGTTTCAGGTTGGACATTTGTGTGCACCCTAATATACATTCTGACCATTATTATTAGGTCAACATGATGAACACGCTTATGGCATAGGCAACAGGCGGAACCAGTCATATACTTTAAGCGATTACAGGTAATATGATCCATTAAACTACAATAGGCAGAACATATACGCATCCGTTTGTCATAAAGTGGCCTCAAATATATGGAGAGGGATGCAAGAGGTGAGACATAACTCCGTTCTCTCTCTCTCTCTCTCTCTCTCTCTCTCTCTCTCTCTCTCTCACACAGAGACACACAGAGAGACACACACACACACACACACACACACACACACACACACACACACACACGCACGCACACACGCACACACACACCGTATTGTTTAAAGGGAAAGCATGAGTTAGTTATTGGCTCGTGGTGATTATGTCAACCTTAGAAGCTTGTTAAACACAAAGAAGATGATTTGTTTTTTCAAATCAGTCATACACTCCTGGCTTCAGAGCAGGTTAGAGCGTACACACACATGATCACACACACTGACTCACTCATGTTAGGGTCCCTGTCAAAACTGTTTAAAACACTCGCTCCATGTCACAGAGTTGGCTGTGAACTCACAGTTCAACTAGGAGAGACACACAAGGCAAGTGTGTACACTTGCACACACACACACACACACACACACACACACACACACACACACCTTACACAAACCACAAGCTTGTACATATATACATGTACAGTACATGCACACGCTTGCTTACAGCCACACTCCTCATTTAAGGCTTAGGCAGATCAGGCCTGCACTGGAGTTCTGGGGGAAACTCTGGGGAATCCATTGCAGAGAGAGAGAGAGAGAGAGAGAGAGAGAGAGAGAGAGAGAGAGAGAGAGAGAGAGAGAGAGAGAGAGAGAGAGAGAAAGAGAGAAAAAGAAAGAGTAATCCCTTCATCCCTTGTGCTGCGGTGTGTATGATTGTGGCACTGTGGCAGAAACTCAATCTGGAAACATGTGTTCTTGTCCTTACCACTTCTCCACACACACACACACATACACACGGTTTTGTCCTCTCTAGTTCGAAAACACACACACGCACACACACACATATACACACTCACGATTGAAAGCTGATGCAACACTTTCTGTTCCACTGACATCCTTGAAAAGAGGCATTTGCTCTTTCTCCTCCTCATCTCTCTCTATAACACACACACACACACACACACACACACACACACAAGCATCAGGTTTACACTACCATCCCCACAGTCACTCAAAAAGGCTTACAAACATGGCGCCCTCTCTGTAAACGTTCAGCAACCTAAACAACGTGCGCTGGTGTCCCTGAGCTTGATGGAGGAGGCCGGGCCCCGCACTGGGCCATGACAGGGCTTGGTAATCACACGGAGGGGCTCTCACCTCTCTGAGAGACAGCCCAGCAAACGCCAAGCACGTCCCCCCCCCCGGCCCCCCCGGCCCACAGATTCCCATACAGACATGTGCGAAAAAACACCGAGGAGAGGGGGGGAAAATAAACATGATGTAAGTTCACACACGGCGTCTACTACACACGTATGAGGTCAGTGACGTTAGCATGATGGGACAGCATGGGGGGAAAAAGTTAGGCCAGGCTGCCCACGCGCGCTTTGTCTTCTCATACACTCATCGGCAGTTTGTGTTCTCATGCAGTCATCATATTTTTGGCCGGTGGTTGTCTTTTTGTATGGAAAGCACATTGAAAGGGAACGATGGCTAACGAGGAGCTCTGATTGGTCCTCTCTGGGGCTGTCGCTTTCATCTTGCTCTTCACTGTTGTGTTCAGCGTGTCGTTTCACACGAGGGCTCGTGGACCAATGGGAGGCAAGCGTAGGCCAATGCGTCAGCCCGCGAGCATGAAAAACTGGTACGTTTGTGTGAATGACTGCATGAGAGAGTGCAGTGTGTGTGTGTGAATGTGAGAATATTCCATCTGTTTGTGTGAACCATTGAACACGCTCGGTGTGTGTGTGAATAAGAGGTAGAGGGAAATCGAGTGGAGTTGAGTCCATTAGTGTTTTCACTTGACAGTTTCCTACACATTCCCACGGCTCTCTTTTTAACCCTTAGCCACACTCAATAAGACCGTTACCATCTCTCACGGAGTGCCTACTGGCCCTTTCTGGAAGGTTCCATTTAGACACCAACTTTGGTTTTGCCATTCTGTCTGCCTCCCTCACACACATGTAATCTGAGGGAAACCGAGAGGGAAAGAGTAAGTGAGAAAGCGAGAGAGAAAAAGAGAGAGAGAGAGAGAGAGAGAGAGAGAGAGAGAGTCTGGTTTAACGTACATGTAAATAAAAGGCTTTTGAGAGGAGCTTATTTTCCAGGCATCTCAGGTTAGATATCCCCGCTAGGCCTTGAGCTCTCTCTGCTCTCCAGTCAAACACCATCAGGCTTATCTGCGGCCTCATCTGGCCTCTCTAAAGGTCAAGCTGGAGTTCCCATTTCTCCTGCTACCCAGCATCCCACTCTGCCTTTCACCTTATGTTACCTTACCTTGACTCTCAAACCTTCTGTGTTCATACGTGCCTCCGACACACACACACACACACTCGCATAGTCTCTCTCAATCTATCAGTCAGCTACATTTGCACTACAACCCACACTTACTCGCTCACTCATACACACACACACACACAATACTCTCTCTTACACTCTTCATCATACACACACACGCACACACACACTCGTTGTCAGAGCCATGTTCGTGGGTTTGTCTGATCTGGTTTTGGGTCGTAAATCTGTCACCTTAATGAAAGCCTGTGTGGTGGGTGGAGAGAGGGGACTGGGGAGCCGGCACCCCCCACCCCCCCGACTCTTAGCCTTGTCCTGACCTGCCAAATCAAACACCCCTCCATCACCATCGCTCCTTCCCTCTCCTGTCATCCCCCTCTCTCTCTCGCTTTTTCTCTCTCTCTCTCTCTCTCTTTCTCTGCCCGTAAACTCCACTTCCTGCCGCATCAAAGGCAGTCAGCGCCGGAGCAAGAGGAAGTCTCGAGGTTTTTGGGGCCGCCTGATTGGCCAGCTGGTTTGCTTTGGAACACCATCAAGAGGCAGCGAGGGATCCCCAGGGAGCCTCAACATCTCTCTCTCTCTCTCTCTCTCACTCTCTCCATCCCTCTCTTTCTCCCTTTCCCTCTCGCCATCCCTCCATCGCTCATGCGTCCCTCGTCTCCTCCTGGACGGGTGCCCATCTCCAGTGGTCCTCATCGTTCATGTCCATCATCGTCCCCTGCTCTCTGGCTCCACTTCCTCCCAAAGTGCCTAATCAGCTCGTGGAGTGCTACTGGGGGGAAGGAGAATGTGACTGCTCCAGAGTTTGGGGTTTAACAAGCAGCATCCGTTTGCAGTGGTCTCGATGTATCCCCCACCCCGCACACACAGTGCACGGTGCAAAAGAATCCACTCCAAATGCTTCTTCTTCAAGGGTAATGCCATGTAAGAGCATCAGTCTTCAGTAAATAAGGGTCTCGATTGTTTATGGGCTCATTTGACCATGCATTCACGACAACACAGAGTAAAAAAAACACTTTGACACAAACAGAAAGACTTTGCTTGACGTTGTATTTAATGTACAGGAGAGAACAGCATCTCCTCACAGGAGACAGACAGTTGACCATGACAGGCAGAACACCTTCTGTAGCCTTTTAAAATCACAAGACATAGAAACCGCAGGGCTGGTTCCAGAGACTGGCACTCCCCCCATTCTGCTGGACATTTCTCAACAGAAAGAAACAGACAAATAAAGAGAGACGGAGAGAGAGAGAGAGAAAGAGAGAGAGAGACTGCAGAGATGATGACTGGAATGTTTGTTGTACTGAATGTCTACAGAAGGGACTAAGTGATCCAGGAGACTAAACTTGTACCAGAATGAGAGGAAGGAGGCAAATGGAGATGAGGCCAGTTTCTGTAACGCAGTTAGCAACTGGCACTGACAATACAGAGAGGCTAAAATAAGAGAGGATGAAGGGAGAGAGAGACAGACAGAGCGAGAGAGAGAATAAGAAAGCAACCATAAGACAGACAAGTCATGCAGTCTTGCACATTTCCCAAACGCGTCACATTGACCAATTCCCCCTACCCTCCTGTTCTACAAATAAGGCTCCCTTGTTACCAGAGCTCGAGCAAAGCGTGGTGTTCGTGCCAGGTGTAATTCTGGAAGTGCTCGGAACCTCGTCTGATCGGTTCCTTGTTTCAGAACCCCCAAACCCCACCCCAATCACACACACACACACACACATACAGTACACACACTCGCACACATTTCTAACATTTCTTTTTAACAAGAATAAAAAAGAAAGAAAGAAAAAACGAGAACCAACACACACATACGTACACATACTGTACTGTACTGTTCTCCTCTGCTCCAACCTAATTGCTGGAGATGAAGGAGGTTTTCTTCCAGTGTGCAGGGCCAAGAGCCGACTCACACTCAGACGCAGACTGCTGCTCCTGGGGCGGGGAGCTGGAGCTGGAGCTGGAGCTGGAGAGGGACTGGACGGGGCGGAGGGCTCCATTTTAAAATAGCTCCTGAGTGAAGCACCAAATCCCGTTACAAAACAGGCCGCTCTGTCTGCCCGGCCCTGGGAGGCGAGGTCGGCGCAGTCCGAGAGTCTTTTTTTTTGACGACGATAAAAGACGTTTTTTTTTAAATATATATATATAAAAAAGGTGTGTAAAACAGTAGATATATTTGTTCTTACTAAAATATATTAGCTTTCACATTTTAAATAAAAGAACACTCACACCCTCCCCGGGTCGACTGCCAGTGTTCACTCTGTTTTTTTTTTCTTTCTAATTTGTTTAGTGTGCATATAAGAACGCTAGATGTTAGCAAGGGGGGAGGGCTAACGTGTGGTCTTCCAGAATTCAGGATTTCTTAAGACTGAAGGCAAACGCAATCGGCAGCTTCTATTTCTTTCTCACACTCACATGTGTGTACTTGTGTACACACACACACACACACACACACACACACACACACACACACACACACACAATTCAGAGACTACACGGATATGTATATGTAAACCGTTACCCGAGCCCACAAAAAAATAATAATAATCCCTTTGGTTTCTATAAACTAGACGTTAAAAATACACCAAGGAGAGGTCTGACCGCCTGAGTGGCAGCCTGGCTCTGGCACCTCACCGCGGCTTCTCAAAGTCCATCAGTGCAGTTGGCCCATGACCCGACCCTGAGCTGGGACAGGCCGAGCCCAGCGCCTAGAACCCAGCGCCTAGAACCCAACCCAGAACCACACAGTTCTGCTCCGAGACCCCCGTGACCCCCAACAAAAACTAAGCAACCGTTTTTTTCTCCCACAGCGTAAAGCACCCAGGCCCACATGCTATTCACCCCCAATTCACAAAACTGCAAGTTCTTATTGTTTTTCTTTTTCTTTTTCTCCATCTTGACGTTCCCTCATAGTGTCCTTGTTTCGGTGTTGTTCTTCATCATGGCCCTCCTCCTCCTCTTCCTCCTCTTCAGTCCTAGGAGTGTGTCCAGCTGACGGGGACCCAGTGTGTGTCCACCTCCACCTTCTTCAGTGCCAACTTCAGCTCGCTGGAGGCTGCTGTGAGGTCGTCGTTGACGATGACCTTCTCAAAGAGGTGGCCGTACTGGCTCTCCATCGTCTTGGCATTGCTGATCATCTCCTGGAAGTCCTCCTCCTGTCACACACACAGCACACACACAAACAAATAAACAAACTAGTACGTACAGATAAAGGCCTGATCGAAATCACTCTGGTCTTTTCCTGAACTCTTCTATTATTCAGAGCTGAAAGTCTCAGTTCTATCAACAAAGTTTGTGTGTGTGTGTGTGTGTGTGTGTGTTCCTATGTGTATGTACAACACACCAAAATCACATAGTCCCAGATTCAAAATGGAACCTCAGGGCCCAAGCTTGCCACAACAGCACCAAACCAGAAACCAATGGTTTCCTCATATCAAAAAACAATGTATTCTTTTATGTTTTCAATAAAATATGTTTATAATGTCAAACAAACAGAGATCTAGAAATGGTACTTTAGGCATTTCAGACATGTATTTTACCAATTCGAGGTTTTTGCGAAATGTCTGTGATGGTTTGAGGCTTGCGCTATTTCAATACTAAAAATGACTGAGCTCAAGATTAAGATACGACAGCGCTGTATTTATCGCAAACAATTTGATCATACCGTATAATTTCAAATGGTTTTGGTATAGTCAAAAAAAATCCACTGTGACATGCATACCTGATTGAGGACACCCACAGAGTCCTCTTTAAATATCTTAAGAACAATCACAAGTTGATACAATGCTACTGGAAAAAAACATTGATTTCAACATAGATTATGAGATAAGATATCACAACTAGCAGTAACTAGCATAGAGCATAGAGAATGACACAGACCAAGGTCTTCAGATCAGCAGTGAACTTTGACCCCAGGCTAATGGTGTGCCAGACCGTACCAGTTTACCAGTGGCACCCGCACGGACATGGCATGGTCTGAGCGGCCGGACGGAATTATACCCTCTTTAACGAGCTAAACAATTTTCCCAAAACGACGTTTAACGAGAGCCACTTTGGGCTGTGTGTCCGTCGCTCGTCTCTCTCTGTCCTGATGGGAACAGCCAACGACCAAAAATACCACATGAGGCACCCAGTTGCTCCGATATAGACACAGACAAACAACAGAGACCCAGTGCCAGTGCACTAATCATATATCGTGCCATTCACCATTGATAAAGATTTGGAGATTATACGGGCGCGCTGCTCCGGCGGTTAGTGCTTAGCCATTTGGAACGCAGTCACAGCTGCTGGGCTTGACTTGCACATCTCTATGTCTCTCTGTGTGAGTGTGTTGGCTAAATGCCTGGCCTTTACCTTTTCACCAGATTTTGCTGATTTCTCTCCTACACACACACACATACACATACACGCAAAGGCACGTGTGTATGTGTGGCTCTGTGTGTGTGTGTGTGTGTGAGAAAGTAATCCATCAGGTTAGAGGTGTACAGCCATGACATTGGTGTGTCTGTGGCCTGCATGTGTGTGTAATTCCCCCCTCTGTGTCAAGGCCGCTGCAACACAGAGTCTCCTGTTCTCCAGAGCAGCCAACCAGTCCAGACATCCCCTCCCGCACTCTCACAAGCACGCAATCAGACAGCCTCACCACCACTATTAGGATATATTGTGTGTGTGTGCGCGTGTGTGTGTTTGTGTGTGTGTGTGTGTGTGTGTACCTTTGAGTATGTGATTGAGCACATCCAAGTCTCCAGACACCCTCTCACACGCTCACCAGTACCCCAACCATGCAATCAGACAGACTCTCCACCACTATTAGGATATAGTGTACTGTGTATGTGTCTGTGTGTGTGTGTGTGTGTGTGTGTGTGTGTGTGTGTGTGTGTGTACACATTTGAGCAAGTGATTTTAATGTGGTCTAGCTTGTCTCCTTCAGTCTCCTTGTATCCTTCAGTGGTGATCGGTACTCACTGTACACACACACACACACACACACACACACACACACACACACACACACACACACACACACACACACACAGCAGAGTTTGAACTCAAAGACCTTGGTGTCCTGGTAGAGCCATACGACTGCAGCCTGATAGCGACAGAGAATTATGGGATGGAGTTTGGGATACAGGCGCTTGGAGACCGCGGTGACCTGGGTCTTCCTGTCCCCTCCACCTCACTCACACACTCTTTCCCTCTCCCATTCTGATTACGGGCCAGGTAAGGGGCCTGTTCTGATACCAAACCTTGCTCCGTTTTTTTTCCATCCATATACTTGACTTCGCTACGGTCAACCTACCCAAAAAAAGTAGCCACAGTTGTTTTTCATGCTCTCGTTGATCAATCCTTTTATTCTTTTCAATTGGCTCTTTTCATATCAGTCTTTCACTCCTCTCTATCTCCATCTCAATCCATTTTTTTTTCTTCCTCCACGAGCTCCCTCTCTCCCTCCATCCTCTTCAGATGGATATCTTATGGCTGGTCAGGCCTCTAGATGGAAAATCAGCTTTTACAGGCCCATATAAAGAGCACCTGCCCCACGTATTAAAGAAGGGGGGGGGGGGGGATACCAAAGAGTCGAAACAGATCTGCTTTGCGGAGCAACGTCCACATTTCATCAGCGCAGGCCGGTGGGGCTCTTTCCCCCCCCCCGATAGGCACGCGGCCGCAGGACCGTTGAACCCGAGGACGACCGCAAAAAAAAACGGGGAAAAAATGCCCCGTCCTTGCCACCGACTTTATTTTTTTCCGGTGGATGCTTTTGAAGGAATAATTTGGTGCGTTTACAGCCTGAGCACCGTCTGCCCCACTCGCACAGACTCCCTCCACCTGTCTGGAGCGCTGTGATGCCTTTATGGAGCATCTGCAGGGTTCTGTGCGCCTTCGAAACCTCAGGGGGAGGAAAGAAACCACGAGAAAGAGGAAAGAGAAAAAAAGAAGTATGTAGGTTTACTTTTAAGAGCAGAGGAAGAAAAAAAATGACATCAATGTTATACAAGCGATATTAAAGGTAAAACAATGGCAGGAGAGTCCGTCTGGTCTGTTTAAACAATGAGAAGACTGTTCAAAAAGCACGACGCTCTGATATATTAAAAAAACACACGCGAGATGGTCCCTATTTATTGTTAAAACAGAGCCGAGTTCCCGGCATTTGCCGTGAATGAAATACAGCACAGTGGGGATAAAATACGTCCGTGACATTTCACCAAACAAGGTTCTCCTTTCATGGACCTAATAGGCTGGATTGGCCCACTTAAAGTGCTGTCAGCAGCCATAAGCTTCAGTCAGAGCGACTGGGCTTTGAGCGCCTACACCTAAAGCAATGCGCACACACACACACACACACACACACACACTCGCACGTTCTTTGAAGGAGGGCTCTCATGCTCACAGTCTACAGTACACACAACCAGACACTCGCGGCAGCCGGGTCAACCACAGGTGCTGGCGTTTCACACATGACAGGTCGAGAGCGCAGCCCATGTGTCAGCCAGCCGTGACATCTGACCTCTGAGCTCAGCTTGGACTAACAAGGGCTGCAGCTCAGGTTCACCACGGATGGATGTCGCTCTTGAAAACCACCTATGCCACTTCTGGGGCTGTCATGTGTGATTTTCATGATGATGAAAATGTTTAGATTGCACTGCTGATTTTGACCTATATTGTTTTAAGGGTCGAATAAAATATTGTACAATATTTTATCTTGTGTTTATCCAGCAGAATTTTTCCGAAATTACCGCAGCCTCACTTCTCAGAGAATAATGGCTGAGATAACGATCCTGAGATGATGAGTTGGGAGTTTTGTATGAACACGAGGACCTCTACATTTCGCAGAGCCACAACAGCTCACAGGGCCAACAGCCTGGAAGCCTCAGGTGCTATGATGTATCCGTGGAGACGTCTGCTATGAGACACATCACATGATCTACAGCTGAGGGTCATCCCCTCTAACGCAGCTCACGTCATCTCAGCACAACAGCCATGCCTTTAACAAGTCACGTGACCTGCAGCACAACTCTACAGGCCTCAAACAAGTCATGTGACCAACAGTAGAGGCCTCAGACACATACCTCACACAGGTCATGTGACCAACAGTAGAGGCCTCAGACACAAACCTCCACAGCTCATGTGACCCATATCTAAATGCTTTTAAGCCTAAAACAGGTGAACGGCCCAAAATGTGAGGCTTCAGCAAGCCATCTAGAGGCGTGTGTGAAGGGAACTCTATCAGGCCTGAGCACTGCCTGACATCACGCCACTGGTTTGAATCAAAGATCCTTCATTACTGACAAGATAGAGCAACATAATGCATCTCTATGGAAGCAAAATTCAAACAGTTCCTGTCTGCTTAAAGAGGCGTGTCGGAAAGACGTCATAGTGGAATATCGATCGGCAAGCAGTTCAGTTCAAATGTAACATCACTTTCTAGGTCTGCTTAAAGGGGCATTTTGCCCCTTTAAGCAGAACGTAGAATGCGGAAATGGTCGAACGTTTGCGCCTCTCGCTCCGCTTTAACCCTATCTGTTTGAACTGAGGACCAGGCGCTGGCCCCGGATCAGGAGGAGGAGAAGGCTGCGTCTAGTGGACTTGTGCTGGTCCCGCTGTGCCGAGGCTGGGGGGGGAGTGGAGACAGACCCCTGTACAGGGACTGGCCCACTGCAGCACAGCAGTGAGAGCAGAGCACTGGAGAGCTGTGTGTGTGTGTGTGTGTGTGGGTATGTGTGTGTGTGTGTGTGGGTATGTGTGTGTGTGATCTCTCTGGCTGTGGATGCAAAGTGACGTGACCCGTCTGTAAACATTTAAAGCTCTTGATACCTGATCAGCAGAAGGCACACATATTGGACACACACACACACACACACACACACACACACACACACACACACACACACACACACACACACACACAGAAGGATCTGCCA
>NC_085012.1:27373710-27376210 GCF_963854185.1 Sardina pilchardus
ACACCTCAAGACGTTACACCCCACGCACCAATCCGCCGACCGTCCGCGAGCCGCTCCAAAACAAACCATTAAACTTTTTACCAGCGCTGCAGCCCCAGTCACGCCAGGATTTAACACCCCTCTTTTCCTCTTTCCCTCTCTCTTGCTCTGTCTCTCCTTCGCTCTCTTTCTCTCTCAGTGAGACTCTTTGCTGTCCATCTCACATCCCTCAGATTTGTCTTTCTCTGCCCTCCCACTCTCTCTCTGTCCCTCTCTCTCTCTTTCTCTCTCTCTCTCTCTCTCCCCCACACTCTCTCTCTGTCCCCCTCTCTCTCTCCCCCCCCACACTCTCTCTCTGTCCCCCTCTCTCTCTCTCTCTCTCTCTCTCCCCTACACTCTCTCTCTCTCCCTCTCTCTGTCAGCATCACTTTTTCGGCGCGCTCGCGTTCGGTCGCGCTCTGTCTCTCGTGCTTAAGACGCGCTGGATAAAATGTGTCATCGTTCCAGCCGAGCTGAGACGCCGGTGGGTGATTTACTGGCCGAGAGCGCAACTGTCCCCATAAACTCATCAGTCGGGCAGAGAGAGAGAGAGATAGAGAGAGATAGAGAGAGAGCAGGAGAGAGGGAGAGAGATCTACACAGAATGACCTAAGAACAGGGAGGGAAAGCAGGAGAGAGAGAGAGACAGAGAGACAGAGAACGAGTGCAGGCGTGTATCATGGAAAAAGTGAGAATGTTTTTAATGCAGATAAGAAAGTCTGCAGAAAGAAAGAAAGAAAGAATAACAGAACGTGTAAGTAAGAAATAAGAGGCAGACAGAGAGAAAAGAGCGAGAGAGAGACAGAGAGGAGAGAGAGAGAGAGAGAAAGGTAGAGGGTGCATACAGTACTACTACCACCTGGCAGTCTCGGCCCCTTCACAAGCCTTCAGGCCAGCAAGGTCATCACGTTACACACACACTGGCCCCAGCCACCGAGGAAACCTCACACACACACACGTGCACACACACACACACACACACACAAAATTAAAAAAAGGAACATGTCATAAAACTACATTGTAATGCAAAAACCAATAGGAGTATATAATATATAGCGTTGGCTCGCCAGTATAGGAAATATTTACGGAGCAACAATGGAATCCAAATCCATTCTCCCCGTGGTGGAAAATGGTGGTCAGACTTGACCCAGATCAAAATGTTTAGGTCTAGTCGGCTAATTGTGCCCCGAGTGTAGCATGAGCCGCGCGGCTGGGGCCGACAGGGCCATCCCCCCCCCCCCCCCATCTCTGGTGGCCCGCGCTGATCCCCCCAACCTCCGCACTGTTTGTTTTAATTAAGCCAACACTGTAACGGATTTAAATGAAGCCAAGCGGTAAGTATCCCGCTCCGCAAGACAGACGTAATCAAACGCGACTCCTACGGAGAGGGGTGTGAGTGTGTGTGTGTGTGTGTGTGTGTGTGTGTGTGTGTGTGTGTGTGTGTGTGTGTGTGTGTGTGTGAGGGGGGGGGGGGGTTGTCTGAAAAGAAAGGCAGGGAAAGAGAGAGAAATGTGAGAGATGCTTTTCTCAGAATCTGTCCTCTCTAATTGGGGCCCCCTCTGTGGTTCTTTCGAGCACGGCGCTGGCGGAAGTTCCCGTTAGAACCGAGGGGTCACATTTGAGAGCAATCAGTCGGCTTAGAGTGCGAAAGCCTGTCGATGGGATTTTAATACTGGCCGCATTTCAAAGTGTCACTGCTCGAATCAAACACATCCATTACGGCGAGGCGCTGCATGCAACAAACATCACAGTTTGGGACGGGCTCAGAGCCACATTTCACCCCCCTCTCTTTCCCTTTTCCTCCCTCTGCTCTGCCTTTCCTTCTCTTTCAATCAGTCTCTTCATCAACAACTTGTTCAGATTGAGAAAGCCTCTACACCAGACACATGTCTGTGCTTAGACTTTATTTCCCCTTTGTGAACAAAACAAAAATCCTCTAGTACCTGCTATCCATTATATGAATTGAAAGGGTTAATAGATTAATGAACTGGAATCGGTGACCTTTGACATTGCATGAGTGAGTAAGTGAGCAAGTGAGAGAGTGAATGAGTGAACGAGTGAACGAGTGAACGAGTGAACGAGTGAGTGAGTGAACGAGTGAGCGAGTGAGTAAGTGAGTGAGTGAGTGAGTGAGTGTCTTGTTACCAGAACGCGCTGTTTTGTCTGGACAGGGCAAGTCCTGGTGTGTTAAAACGTGTGTCCAGTTTAAGTGCCGCTGTGTGTGTTCCACTGATTCTCATTGAAAGGCTACATCTGAGAACACTTCACACACTCAGCTGCCTGTCACAACAGCATTTTACAGTGTGTGTGTGTGTGTGTGTGTGTGTGTGTGTGTGTGTGTGTGTGTGTGAAGTGGGGGTGACATGAGGAGAGATGAGAAGAGGAGAAGACAGAAAGAGAGGAAAAAGGAAAGAGAAGAGGAGGAAAAAAGAAAGCAGAAAAGCAGTCAGTATGTAAAGTCAGGGACAGAAAAAACAACAGA
>NC_085012.1:27383710-27398710 GCF_963854185.1 Sardina pilchardus
CCATAATTCCTTTCCGTGGGGCTGACGGATGGAGGCCCATAGACAAGCTGTTGGTAGCGGCCCAAAGGGGAAGGGAAGGGATACGGAGTCTGAATGACACGCTGCTAAATTAGCTTGGGGTTCACTAAATGCATTTCAGCGGTTTCTCATCTAGAGCGCGGGGACTTTGATTTGGGGAGTTGAGCGCGCGCCAATGTCCATCTGCAGCTGGGGCCTGCGATTTGGCCTGCCGCTTCACGTTAAACCCTTCCCGAGCTCCGCCGTCTTTATCGAGGCATATTGTGCTTTTTTTTTTGTTTTTTTCAGCTCTCAGACGAGCGGAGGACGCCATTAACTTGATCAAAAGCCGCAGATTTCCTGGCGCGCTGCGAGAGCCCCGGCCGGCGTGCCCTCGTCTGTATTGGGTTTGGACTCGAGGGGGGAGAGCGCAGGTATCGCTCCGCCGTAATCACTCGATATTTATTCCGCTCCCCCCCCCCTCTCTCTCTCTCTCCTTCGTCTTTTCTTTTTCCTCGGTGTGGTATGTTGTGTTTGTACAACCTGTGCTCCACTTTGTCCCCCGCTCTATTAGGCCCATCGCTCTGGGAGATTTAGATGCATGAGGTGCGCCGCCTTGCCCCGTTTCCCAGCGCCGCTCCGGTTTCACAATACTTTGGCCATTTCCATTTCTTTCCCCCCCCCTCCTCCCTTCCCTCGCAATAATGAAAATAAATTTTGTTAATTTCTTTTCAAGACTTTCGCACTTTGTAAATGCTGCCCGCGGCGACGGACCGCTCACACAAGTCGCACCCTTGAAAATAAGTGTTAACAATTCTTCGGGGGGGAAAGAATGAGCACAAAGAGGAACGGGGGCCCAAATTGCAGCGGCTCGCCGTAAAAAGGGAGAGGCACTAAATATGAATTAAAGGCCCAGACTGGGGCTGTTGACTCCGGCGGCCCTGGTGGGGACCAGAGCAGGCGCTTGGCGAGCCCCGAGGCGGGAGCTCCTTTCTGGGTTAGCGCTCAGAGGAGGGCCTTGGGTGGAGAACACTCGCTGGGATGAGAACTGGCACACACACACAATCTCTCACACACACACACACACACACACACACACACACACACACACACACACACACACACACACACACACACACACACACACACACACACACACACACACACACACTACACTCCAACACACTCACACACAAATACACACAGTACTCCAACACAGACACAGATACAGTACACACACACACACACACACACACACACACAGTAGTCCAACACACGCTTACCGACTAGCACCACGAGTCTGTGCCTGGCCCCATGCTGCCGGCGGTAGGATGCCACCTCCTCATAGGTGGGCACGTCAGCCGTGTCGTACTGGTCACTCTTCTTGCACTCGTACATGGACTTGTTGGTCTTCTTATCCCTCCGGCTCAGACGGAAACTCCTCCTCAGGCCCACTTAAGAAACACACACACACACACACACACACACACAAACATCAAAATGAGCCCACAGTTAACACAGACAGGGTGTGTGATGGTGAGTATGTTGGTTCTGCGTTAGAGGGGATTTGACTTTGCTGTGTACTTTGGGATGGTCTTTATCAAAGGCTTTTGAATAACAAAATAACACAGGCTATTTCTCTCAGGATTCATCTACCCGTGACTTCACCTCAGACTTCAAACTGTGTTTAGAGGACGAGAAAAATACCTTTTCGCAAAAAGGTAATGCATGCTTGAACACACACACATCACCACATCGCAAGTCTTGGACAGACTCTCCGAACAGAAAACCGGTCAGCTTTGGCATATGCATTGCTTCACACACACACACACACACACACACACACACACACACACCGAAGAACAGCCAGCCCCTCTGGGCTTAAGTTCCAGTGCGCAGTTCCAGATCAGAGCGGGCGAAATGAAAACGTAATAGAATAGAAAACCACAGCAGAGAGAGATGGGGGGAACAAACACACCGGTCAAAAGCTCGTCAGGTATGAAAACAAGATTAGTCACCAGCTTCCTCACTGGGTGTAATCCAGGACCCAAAGCTCTACCCTCTACCCTCGTCCCTGGGTGAATCAAATCCTTTAAGTCTGCCGTTCTCTTCTTCAGTTACTCTGTGTTGAGGGCCTGAGCTGGCGTGGGTCCAGTCTCGAGGAGGACTCGTCCCCAGGCGTACCTGCTTCGCTTTCACTCGCGCTTCGGAAACGTGATCTAGCTCCCCTTCTGTCCTTCAGTGGAGCTTCTCAAAGCACTGACCCCTACCATCCCTCTGCTGTCCGTCTCTCTTCATGTCTGTCAGTCTGTCTCTCCATCTCTCTCTCTGTTTGACTCTCTCTCAATCTCTCTCTGTCTCTCTCTCCCTCTCTCCCTCCCTCTCTCTCTCCCTCTCTCCAGAGGTCACAGAGCGAGTGCCGATGCTGGGGCTGTAAGAGCACCATGCTTTTCCACAGGCTCCGTGGCTCCGGGAGACGTGCGGCGCGAGGGCCTGCCAGCACCTTCATGCCTGTCCGATCGACAACACTGCTGGACGATGATTTTTCAATCCCCCCCCCCCCCCCCCCCCCTTCTCTCCCCTTCAGCTTCTCTGTCTGCCCCGAGTTTCACTTCCCCTGCTTCTTTCATTCGAGCAGTTGGAAGCCATCGGTATACAATGTTTGATTTACGATCTTTTTCAGGTCTGGGGTCAGTCTGCGAGCAGTGGTATTGCATGATGGGTTTATTCTGCTACTTGATGTTGGAGATGCACTCTGGCCCAGCAGCTCCAGGAAAGGGCTCTGGCGCTCGCCTGCTTTGAGTGACAGGCAGAGTTAGCAGGTCAAGCTGTGCACCCCCCCCCCCAATGCAGTGTTGCACATTCAAAACAAATGCGGACCCGACGTGACCTGCAGATCAAAGCCAATCAAGTCATCTAATGTACAGACTCTATGGAAAAGCAGCGGTCTCATTTCCAGATCGTTCTACTTAGAGGAATGGCAATTAATATGCCCCCCTCCCAAATACACACACTACACACACACACACACACACACACACACACACACACACACACACACACACAGAGGAGAATGATGCAAGATGCCCAAGAGAAGATGAAGGCAGCTGCAGAGCTGTGGGGTGAGGAGAGAAGAGGGGGTGGGGGGGGGGCAAGGGGGGGGGGGGGCAGTAATAGGAGAGGTGAGGAGAGGGGGAGAACAGAACCTGATCCAATCCCCTTTAATACTTTCCACGGCGCGGAGAAAACCGCGAGAGCGACGCAGATGTGCAGTGGACGAGTGCGTCTGCATTCCTCCGCTCCTCCCTCCCTCCCTCCCTCCCTCCCTCCCTCCCTCCCTCCCTCCCTCCCTCCTCCCCTCCAGTGTTGCCTTAATAAGGGGCTGCCGCAGCGCGACCACATGGGCCAGCATATGAAACACGCCGTAAGTCAAGCCCTGTAACACGCTGGGGTCTGCATCTGTGTGTGTGTGTGTGTCTGTGTTAGTGTGTGTATGCATGCCCGCACAAGTATTCCCTTACATCAAACATGGAGTACTGAGGGCAGACGGTGTGTGTGTGTGTGTGTGTGTGTGTGTGTGTGTGTGTGTGTGTATTTCTGTGTTTTCTGTTCCGTGGTGGGCTGCTTGCGGCCGGCTCCTCTGCTTGTGCCACGGCCCTCGAGGGCTTCAGAGGGCCCGTGCGGTCGCGCGACCGGCTGCCTCCCTCCCCCCTCGCTCACGAGCAGACGCCACCGCCACAGCCGCCGGCCACCGCCGCCAAGGCACGGGGGAACGCGAGCGCAATCATCTCCGTCAGTGGCCCGGCGGCACGGCAACGGGGCGAGGGCAACAATGGATTGCGTCATCTTCCCCCGAACGGCACTCGGCTAACGAAGGGCCCGCCACCGCCGCCGCTGCTGCAGTCGTGCCTGCGGCCTGCACGGAAATTCTGCACGCTGAAATGGAGGCTGCGTCTCTGGTACCGTGAAGGAGCTGATCTCAGTACGGTCTGGCAGGGTCACAGAAAACGAGTGAGCAGAGAGAGAGAGAGAAAGAGAGAGAGAGATGCGGAGAGAGAGAGAGAGAGAAAGAAAGGACAAAGAAATTAGGGCTAGGAAAAGGGGGAGGGAGGGAGGATAGAGAAGATGGAGAAAAAGACAAAAGACAGAGAGAATCTCAGAGTGAGAGAGGCACTAGAAAAAAAGAAAAGAAAGAAAGAAAGAAAGACAGAAAGACAGACCGATAGACAGAAAGAAAGAAGGAAAGAAAGGAAGATGATTAAAGAAAGAGAGAGAGGATGGAGGATAAATGTGGAGGAGAAGATGGAGGCAGATGTCCAGAGTGCTTGTCGGTGGCGTGTGTCTGTGCTGCCAGCGTGAGCGTGAGGCCTGGCGTCTGATTGGGTGAGTGAGGGCAGAGCTGGCGTCTGGGTGGGTGAGTGAGGGGGGGGCAGAGCTGGCCGCTGTGTGCTCCTGTGGGGCAGGTGTGTGCCGGGCCGCGCCGGGCTTCTGTTACAGCCTCAGCTGCGTCCGGTCAGCAGCCGTCACCACTCGTCAGCCTGAAGGGCCGCTACACGCCGCTCTGCTCGCGAGCGCTTAACCCGCTCCGACAGCTCTCACACACACACACACACACACACACACACAGCACAAAGCACAGGCTGCCAGCCCTCTAACTTAACATCAGCTCAGGTAACACAGAAACACACACAAATACACCTGTTTCCTTACACACATGTGAAAACAAAGAGGCCTAATCATACAAAAAACATACACACATGTACAAGCACACTCACACACACACACACGCACACAAAGATGCACACACAAACAGACACGCATACAGACAATGACACACACACACACACACACACACACACACACACACACACAAGCACACACGCACACAAAGATGCACACACAAACAGACACGCATACAGACAATAACACACACCCACAAAAACACAGCCCCCAGCCCCCACTCCCAGCCCCATTTTCTGCATTACTAATGGAAGCCGAATTAAAAGCAAAAGGCCCGGACATTAATTCATTCCAGAAAGGAGAAAAAGAGCGCAAAAAGGCACATCTGATTTTTTCTTTCTTTTTTTTTTCTTTGGCTTGGACCTGTTTTTTGTCATAAGGCCTTTTTATTTTGGTCTTAATGCAGCAGAACAGAAATCTGGGATATGGATGCAATCTGGTAATGTATGCAATTTGGCAACTGGGGGAATTTAGATACGCTTATCTCACATGTCCGCCCTGACGGGAAGAGAGGAAAGGAGGGAGGAAGAGAAAGAGAGAGGGAGGAATGGAGGGACAGAGGAAGAGGGGAGAGAGAAGGCAGACTGACCGTCCTGCCAGTAAGAGGATGAGTGACCGCCGCTGGCCAGCGTCCACACCTGAGCTCTTCCCCTGCCTGATGAGAGCGGCCCGGTGCTGCTGCTGGCTCCGGCGGAGGGGAAACGTTGGGGGAACGTTGGGATCCCCCACCGCCACGTGTCCACACCGGGGTCCCTCAACACGCAGCTCATCAGCGCACGCAACCAAGCCTGACCGCTTAATTGGCCCGCCGCGCCAGCGGAGACCACTCTCAGCGTGACACACACACACACACACACACACACTCACACACACACACACACACACACACTCCGGCGCTGGAGTAAAACAATGGGAGACGGAAAAAGCGGGGCGATAAAGCGTCCAGCCGAGTGGAGAGCAGAGAGAGAGAGAGAGAGAGAGAGAGAGAGAGAGCGAGAGAGAGAGAGAGAGAGAGAGAGAGAGAGCGCGGCAGGCGGAGTGTAAACACGGAAGGACACGCGCTGTTGCCCCAGCTCGCCATCGCCAGAGACACCGCACCGCTCCACACCGCACCACACCGCTCCACACCGCACCGCCTCACACTGCTCCACCCGCCCAGCTACGCCTGCCCAGTTTCCACACCGATAATGTCTCACAGCCGCACATCTGAGGCCCCAAGGCCTACTCGCGCACACACACAAACATTTACACACACATAGCAATGAGAACACACACCAACAACCTGTACTCAACCTGTACTGCCCAACGCTAAACCTTTCCAGAGACTGGCCACCAGAAAGCAAGAGGAACACCCCCTCTCCATACAAACAAACACACACACACACACACACACACACACACACACACACACACACACACACACACACACACACACACACACACACACACACACACACACACACACACACACACACACACACACACACACACACACACGCACACATGCACACATGCACACACGCACACACGCACAGACACACACACACACACACACACACACACATTAACACAACCCAGAGACCCAAGCACGCTCTCCTGGTTGCTGTGTAAGGAGAGACGCATGAGAACATTCCGTGATTGGTTGACACGTGCATAATGAGCAGGAAGTGCTGGAATTCCCTCCGACTGGAATGTCCATGTGGGCCAAACGAACAGAAGCCTGTGTGACTGGCAGCCTTGTTGGGCTTGGGCTTGATCCCAGACTCTTTGGGGTCCTATGATGCACCCCTCTCTCCTCTCTATGACCCATTGCACATGAACACGTGGTTCTGCCCGATGAGGACATCTACATCACGGACATTAAAACTAGCATCATCCCCATAGAAGCTTTTGACTAAAAAGCCATAACAGCACATCCACACAGCCACAGAAACAACTTGCATGTGAATGTCTGTTAGCTAGCTATGTGTTTTAGTGTTTTGTGTGTGAGTGTGTGTGTGTGTGTGTGTCAGAGTGAGAGAGCGAGAATGTCTGAGTGAGTGAGTGAGTGAGGGAGATGCAGAGAAAGAGCTGGTGAATGAGCGCGAGTGTGTGTTGGTGTGTGGGGATGTTCTCTGACAGCGGTCGTGTGGCCTTCACACAGCTGTCCCCGCACTTTTAACAAGCATCTGCCAAAGGCCTTATGGGTAACACGGGCCGCCCCCCTCCGCCTCCCCCTCACCCCTGCGCACTTCCCCCGGGAGACCCCCAGCATCAAACAGCGCCTTGGGCCGCTTTTCCAGAGCAGGCCTGCCCACAAGCCCGGGGCTCCTCTGATGGCCGGCCACAGGAATGGGAAGAGTATTGAACATGATTACGCCACTCTGGGGGGAGACAAACAGCCCCTTTTTACAAGCAGCACTTTTCCTCTCTCCCATTCTCTTTCTCTCTCTCTCTCCTTCTCTCTTTCTCTCTCTCTCTCACTCACTCCCACTCACCCACAGAGATTTCAGCATGTCTATCATCCTACTAACCCCAATACCCCACCCCCCCCCCCCCCTCCAAGTGTGGAGATGTCCGCCCCTGCAGTGGAGGCGGTGGCTTGTGAGGTGGATGATGGCAGATGGATGATGAAAGCAGCAGCTCGCTGGTGTGTCTTTTGCTCTGATATGTCAACTATGTGCGTTTGGATGAGCCTGCGCTCCAGGTTGTGCAGAAGCCATTATGCTTAGCTGGGGGCTGTGTGTGTGTGTGTGTGTGTGTGTGTGTGTGTGTGTGTGTGTGTGTGTGTGTGTGTGTGTGTGTGTGTGTGTGTGTGTGTGTTGTGGGGGGGGGTCTCAGCGGCATCTCTTTCTTTCCACTCCTGCAGCATATGTGGGGAGCGTGCTGGCTGTGGAACGTGCACTTGGGGCTTATGTTAGTCACCCACAATGCACCACTCTTGGCTGGTGGGTGGGTGGATGAATGTGTGTGTGTGTGTGTGTGTGTGTAGGGGGGTTGTATCGAAGAGCGGTATTTGTTTTTCCCCTCTGACTTATCCCCAAGCTCTGTAGACGCAGGAATGTTGAGTCAGGAGCAGTGAAGGACACAAACACACACACACACACACACACACACACACAGAAACATATACACACATACACAAACCATTAGGCAGACACTGTTGTACGCCAGGACTAGAAAAGCCAGACTGAAGTCTGTCTCACTGCCTGTTTGCCTCATCAATCACACACTCCATCACACAGCCTATCAACATCAGTGCAATGTGTGAGAGAATGTGTGTGAGTCTGCTGGTGTGTGTGTCAGTGTGTCATGGTGAGGAAGTGTGTTTATGTATGCCAAGTGCATGTTTATAAGAATTTAAGAAAGTCTCTGTGCGTGTGTGTGTGTGTGTGTGTGTGTGTGTGTGTGTGTGTGTGTGTGCGCGTGTGTGTGTGTGTGTGTGTGCGCGTGTATGTGTCGTAAGTGTGTGTGTGTGTTTCCCATTCTGCAATCTTGAGCTCCACATTCTGCAATCTTTTATGTTTATTTTGCAGATGTGATATGCAATATCCTTCTGTGGATTTATATGAGTATGTGTGTGTGTGTGTGTGCGTGTGCACCCAAAGATAACACACTAGCACTGTACATGTGGAAACACTGACGGCCCCGACGTGACCCTGAGTCAGCTGCTAAAGACATCTGGTCAGTCACCTCTTAACCCAAAAGGTCTGCACACCCTCTCACCCTCTCTCTCTCTCTATCCCTCTCTCCCTCCTCTTTCTCTCTCATCCTCTATCCTCTCTCCTTCTCTCTCCCTCTCTCAGCCTATCTGATAGGAACCTCCATCCTGAGGGCTCAGGGAAGCCCAGGCCCGCTTGGCACGGTCTCCACCTGTCTCAACCTACTCCGCGTCACCGTCACCTCCACCTCCATGTCCACCTCCACCTCCACCTCCACCTCCACCTCCACCTCCACCTCCGACTCCAGCTTCCCAGCGAGTGGTTCACACTCTGCAGCTCAGTGGAAATCTGTATGTCACAGGCCTGACATCAGCCTCAGGGCCTGTTTACGAGCTGCTTTTTAATTTCAATTAAGCTTACTTGGGCGCAGCGGTGCTGATCCGAGAGCAGTGAAACTCACCCACCCGCGTCCAGCCAACCAGGTCAGCGCTCAGCACCGTGGATAGGGGTGGAGGGGGCTGGGGTGGGGTGGGGTGGGTGGGTGGATGAGGTGGTGTGGTTGGAGTGGTTGGAGGTGTCTCCACAGCCTGCTGTGATTCACCTGAGGACACGAGGATTAGCGCAGCGCTGGACGCTGCGAGCGTGTTTTTGGTTCCCGCTCTGCACACGTGTGCGCTTTTCCATCACTCTCTCCTTAATTGGACTCTAGCAGCTGATGGCTTTCCCAGCTTTGTCTCCCAAACCCCTCTGACCCATCCATCCCTCTCTCTCTCTCTCTCACACACACGCTCTCTCTCTCTCGTTCCCTCTATCTCTGTCTCTCGCTCCCTCTCCCCCTCCCTCTCTCCCCAAAATTCTTCATCTGTTTTCTAATTATTAGTGCGGTGTTGCCGTTGTGGTGTTCTGCTGGCCCGGATGTTTGGGGGCTCCTCGGGGCTGCTTGGGATTAGCAGACTGATGGGACGTGTCACCAGGCCCACGCGCTCCGGATGCTTCTGAGCCGCCGGGGCCCGGGATCGCCTTTCAGGCTCGCCGGGATCAGGGACGGACAGAGGGGGGGGGGGGGGGGGGGGGGGGCGGATCGGCCGTGCTGAAGGATGAGGATGAAGAGGAGGAGGAGGAGGAGGAGGAAGACTAGGAGTGGTTCTCTGGAGGAGAAGAGAGGAGATGGGGGGGTTCTTAATGTCTTTGCCATCTCCGGTGGGTCCTCTCTTGGGGGAGCTGAGCCTTAAAGCCTCTTCTCAGGACCGCCAAACCTCCCACATGGTACACATCTCCAACATACACATCCATACATACACACATACAGCATACACATGTAGAGAAGAACGCAGAGCACACCCCCACCCCCCAACACACCCCAGCAAACACATATAAACACACACACACACACACACACACACACACATCTGCACTACACACACTACACACACCACACACGATGACAAACAAGTGTGTGTGTGTGTGTGTGTGAGTTTGTGTGTGTGAGTGTGTGTACATGCGTGGTCAGATCACAGTAACAGCCTAGCCGCCCCCAGACCCCCGTCAGAAACCCAATCCACATCTGCGCCTCCTCCTCCCCAACACCAGCAGCAGCAGGGACGACTTGAAATCAGACTTGCAAATGGGAGAATGCACATCTGTGTGCATGCATGTGCATGTGTGTGTGTGCGTGTGTGTGTGAGTGTGTGTGTGAGGGACACTCCAAAGAGCTGATTGTTCTAGGGGAGATTTATTCTCTCCCCCGCCAGGCTCCTGTTACAGGAGCGACTCAGACGACCCAGAGCCCAGCAGCACGGATGTCCACACATGCAGATGGCCTAGGCACTTAAACTCTGCATGTTTCTATGTGCGTCTGTGTGTGCGTGTGTGTGTGTGTGTGTGTGTGTGCTTGTGTATGCATGCATGCGTGTGTGTGTGTGTGTGTGCGCGTGCACATGTGTGCCTACGTGTGTGTGTGTGTGCGTGCGAGCGTGCACATGTGTGCCTACGTGTGTGTGTGTGCCTGTGTGTGTTTGTGTGTGTGTGTGTGTGATGAATGCGTGTGCCTGGAAAAGGATGGTAAGCAGTGGAGGAGGGAGCTTGGGAACGCGAGTGCAAGAGCGAGACGGCGAGTGTGTGTTGTAAAGGTTTGTGTTTCTAGAGTGGTCAGCCTTGATTGCGTGTGGCAGGGCTCACTGACTCACAGGCTCATATTTATACACTGGGACGAGCACTGGACCGTCCGTGAAATCACCAGAGCCCACTGCCGTCCAGCAACACAGAACAGAACAAAACACAAGCCAGAGGCACAGGCTACACATGAGTGCAGCAGTGCACTGCCCAAACACCTACACAAACAGACCAGGAAAGAGAGAGGGAGAGGGAGAGAGAGGGAGAGGGAGAGAGAGAGAGAGAGAGAGAGAGAGAGAGAGAGAGAGAGAGAGAGAGAGAGAGAGATGGGAGGATAGAAGGAGAGAACGGAATGAGGAGAAAGAGAACCTGGAACCCAAAAGACGGATAAAGGGATGCAGGCAAAAGAAAGAGAGGAAAAAGAGAGGAAAAAGAGGGAAAAATGAAGACTCTTAGCAGAGACACCGAGATTGAAAGAAAAGGAAATAAAAACAGAGTGACAGAACGGAGCAAGGGAAAGAGAGAGAGAGAGCGAGGGAAAGAGAGACAGACAGAGAGAAAGAGAGACAGAGAGGGGGAAAGAGAGAGACAGAGAGAGGGAAAGAGAGAGAGTGGAGCGGGTCTGAGGAGCGCAGGCCGTGTAGTCTGCGGTGTGGCAATGGGGCTTACAACTTATGATTTGCCTGGTGGTGCAGCGGCGGTAATAACAACTCCCCGCACACACACACACACACACACACACACACACTCACACACACACACACACAGTGGAGCGGCCGAGCCCAGCCGTGCCCTGCCCGGCCCGCGGGCACCACCAGAGCCGGCCTCGGGTCCTCGCAGGAGACCACATCAACGGCGGGCCGCCGCGCCACAACACCAGGGCCGCGCAGCGCAGCCTCCAGACAGCCCTGCGTGTGGGACTTGAGCCTGTCCCACATTCACAGAGCGCTATTTATGGAGCGGCCTGCTGATGCCAGCATGTTGGACAACACACACACACACACACACACACACTGTAGCGTGGGACAGAGCAGTCACTAAACCAGAACAACTTGGAACACATGAGTGCTTTGGTAACTTTAAGAGGCCACTTGTACAGTATGTCATCTGAAGACGTGTTCACTCTGAAAGGGCAAGGATGGGCAAGTTTAAGCTATTAACATTAGCACACATTAGCAACACAACAGAGCTCAATAAATATGTGGGACATATTGCTGTGTGTGTCATGAGTGTGTGAGAGCGCATGTGTGTGTGTGTGTGTGTGTGTGTGTGTGTTGTGGAAGTGGCCCATGTCAAAACGGGCGTAGTTGAAGAGACAGACACAGTCAGACACAAGGGTTTTCCGATCACACACTGTGGGGCCAACCAGGGAACATGAATGATCAGAGCCCAGGACCTGTCACAAGGGATCCTGATCAAAGCAGCACTGGACACTATGGCAACCACAAGATGGTCTGGACAAGCCACGAGTACACTTCAGTCAACACACAGAATGGAGGGACAAGGGAGAGAGAGAGAGAGAGAGGGAGACAGAAAGAAAGAAAGAAAAAGGGAGAAAGAAAGAAGGGCAAAAGAAGTAGGGACAAACACCTGGTCCAGCACAGACTACGGAGGACATGACACAACGGTTTCTTACTTGGACAAAAAACACCTATGCATGTGTGTGCATACACACACACACACAACACACACATCTGTCTATAGGTACAGACAACTGGTATGGAAGACAGTGAGGTCTGACAGAGAGGAGAGTAGAGAAAGTCTCACCTATGTTCTGTCCACTTAAATTAGAACCAGAATCTGAGTCCTCTGAAAATACGAGACAGAGAGAAAGGAAGAAAGAAAGAAAGAAAGAAAGAAAGAAAGAGACAGAGAGAGAAACAGACCAAGAGGAAGAATGACAAAAGGAGGGAAAAAACAGTGCAAGAGTCCAAAAGGACAACAGAAAAGTGAGCTTGTAAAATTAGACTTTTATGAACAACTATGCAATTATCTAATCTTTCAGCACACAAGCACAACCAGACACACCCTTGGACACACACACTCTCACACACACACACACACACTACGCTGACCACATATACACAACTCCACACAGACCAATCAGTTTGCAATCACAAACACAGCACACCAGCACACTAACTACCAAATGATCACAGGTTGAGCTACGTGGGAACACTAAAGGCAGTCCGACCACTGTGGGCTCTGTAATTTCAGGCTCCTCTGCAGGGTGACCCCTCCGAACACTGGCAGAGGCCAGAGGGGACAGTGACTGACGGCACACTGGACATGGGAACGGAAAACCAGCGCAGCTGCTGCTGCAAAAGTAGCGGGACCTGTCTAGTCTGTAATAAGAGCATTAAAGCATTTTCAAGAACATCAATTCTCAGTGTACCAAAATATTTCTTTTCTTTCTTTTTTTTTCCTGGGATGAGTTCACAAATGAGCGCATACTGTAAGTTATGATTAAAACATGTTTCTGAAAAAAATAATTGAGTCTGGCCTATGAAACTACTCACCCAGTCTCCAGCATATGTTGATCAGATTGAAACATTCAATATGTAAATGCTATGTGCAACATGTAATGCCATGATAAAAGCAGCAGGGAGAAACTCTGAGACCAGTATGCAATGAGACCTCAGTTTCCCCATGCATCTTTATCTATGCCTTACAGTACGCATAGTGCAGGTTATCTGAATTAATGTGATCAAAAATGCCAGTGATGTTACAGTCACTAAATGAGATGGTGAGGGGTTTAGGAATGTGCATGTCTAAGATGTTAGCATCTGGCTAACCCTGGGAGGCCATTAGGCCAGGTAGGGGGGAAGCGTGACCCTTCACCCGGTGTAAACCCACATGCTATTTTATGCTATGCTACGCTACGTTTCACGGTTATGCTCAAACGCACACTAATCGCCCATGCCCTCATTGGCTCAGACTGTTGCATCAAACACACGCAAACACACACACGTGTACACGTACATATACACACATGGACACACATACATACACACACACACACATATGCGCACACACATACTCACGCACACACACACACACACACAGGATTTCTAACCAGCAGTTCCCCACGAGCACACACATTTTTGGGATAAATGCTTTCACACATACTTTTTTCTCATACCAGCACACAGCCACACACACAAATCTCAAACATGACTGCATACATTCAGACCTACTTCCTTCCTCTCTATCAAACACACATCACACACACACACACACACACACACACACACACACACACAGCAACAGCCTCCCTCCCTCCCCACCCAACAGCCTCCCAGCCAGTGAGAGCAGATGGGTGAGGGGTTAACATGGGGGCATGGTGAGGGCCAGTACCTTCAGCCTCCTCCGCTGGGACGAGCCAGGGGGAGAATAACACAGCGCAAGAGTTAGAGTTAGGGATGAATAGCACTTACTGAGAGTTACTGAGAGAGAGGGGGATCAGGAGTGGAATTAAACAACCAGTCATGGCACACAGAGACAACAAAGGAATACATACCACATTCAAGGGCCTCATCGTCTTAGAAAAGCAAAGCAAAAATGGGGGAGGGAAAACAAAACCATTAAATTCACATCTCAAACATAACAAGAACGTTTACATCTCTACAGATGGCTTTGGTACTCTAGAACGGGGGGGGGGGGGGGGGGGGGGGGGGCGCGACACCTTGCTGGAAATGTGCTGGTGTATACATGATCACAGTGCCTGACACACTCACCAACAGTGTACCCGAATGAATCTGAACACACACACACACACACACACACACACACACACACACACACACACACACACACACACACACACACACACACACACACACACACACACACACACACACACACACACACACACACACACACACACACACACACACACACACACACACACACACACACACACACACACACATACATACACACACACATGCACACACACACACACACACAGGTGAAAAGCAGTAGTAGTGAGTGAATGCAGATGAATTAGGAGAGACAGACAGAGAGGAAGACAGGTATATGAGGTGAGGCGGACACATGAACGAGGGAGACATGAAAGGAGGTATAGAAGGAGAACCTGAAGAGGAGGAGCAAATGAATACAACAGAGAGAGAAGGACTGAATGTGAATCGAGAGAGAATGAGCCTGAGTGAAGGATGAATAGGAAGAAAGGAAGAGAGTGTGTGTGTGTGTGAGAGAGAGAGAGAGAGAGAGAGAGAGAGAGAGAGAGAGGGAAGTGACAGGGCAACATTTGGAACCACTTAAAGAGTGCTTCCTCTTCCTCATGTGGTCTTGATTCCTCCTAACAGGGGTTCAATCAAAACACACACCAGAGAAACAACAGCATCTCCACAGCAGTACATGCGTCTCCTCTTACACACACACACACACACACACACACACACACACACACACACACACACACACACACACACACACACACACACACACACACACACACACAAACAGCATTTCCCACAAACGCGTGGCT
>NC_085012.1:27401210-27403710 GCF_963854185.1 Sardina pilchardus
AGTCCTGCGTCCACTTCACCACACACACACACCTTCAGTCCTGCGTCCACTTCACCACACACACACCTTCAGTCCTGCGTCCACTTCACCACACACACACACCTTCAGTCCTGCGTCCACTTCACCACACACACACACACACCTTCAGTCCTGCGTCCACTTCACCACACACACACACCTTCAGTCCTGTGTCCACTTCACCACACACACACCTTCAGTCCTGCGTCCACTTCACCACACACACACACACACCTTCAGTCCTGCGTCCACTTCACCACACACACACACACACCTTCAGTCCTGCGTCCACTTCACCACACACACACACACACCTTCAGTCCTGCGTCCACTTCACCACACACACACCTTCAGTCCTGCGTCCACTTCACCACACACACACACACCTTCAGTCCTGCGTCCACTTCACCACACACACACACACACACACACACCTTCAGTCCTGCGTCCACTTCACCACACACACACCTTCTCAGGGTCACTGTGTGTGGGGCCACACATGTGCAGCCCATGTATGAAGAGGAGTAAACTAGTGGAGTGTGTGTGTGTTTGTGTGTGTGTGTGTCTGTGTGTGTGTGTGTGTGTGTGTGTGTGTGTGTGTGTGTGTGTGTGTATGTGTGTGTGTGTGTGTGTGTGTGTGTGTGTGTGTGTGTGTGTGTGTGTGTGTGTGTGTGTGTGTGTGTGTGTGTGTATGTATGTGTGCATGCTTGTGTGAGTGTGTGTGTGTGTGTGTGTGTGTGTGTGTGTGTGTGTGTGTGTGTGTGTGTGAACTCACAGGATCTTCGGCTGGATATCTTCTGAGGTGGCGGGAGAGTTGCTGGTGGTCGTCGCAGAGCAAGCCTCCTGTAGAGAGAGATGGAAAGAAAGACAGAAAGAGAGAAAGAGAGAAAGATTGATAGAGAGAGAGGGAGAGAGGGAGAGAAACAGCACAGAGGAGTCAAATAAACCCATCAGGTCTGACAAGCACAGTGGGACTAATAAACACTATACGCTTGGCCCTGGAGACAACCACTCCAACATCTATCAGTCTGTGCTCAGGAGCGAGAGAACAGAGAGCAGGAGAGGAGACGAAGACGGAAGAGGATGAGAGAGAAGAGCAAGGTAAACGACAACGGAGAAGAAAATGGAGAGAAAGCAAAGAGAAATCTAGGGTTACTGCAGAGAGAGAGAAAAAGAGAGAGAATGAGAGAGAGAGATGTTTTATTTAGTAGTTTGATATGTTTTTTTTTTCACAGGATGTTGTCAGGACATTCAGTGCCAAGAAACTACCCTATTACCCTCTCGGCTGTTTCCCGCACACACACACACACACATACACACACACACACACACACACAAACACGGGCCGTGTGTGCAGCAAGAGACTGATGTGCGATTTTCCATGCGTTTGGCATCCAAAGTGGATCAGCACCAGCACTATCATTTTCTGTCATTACTCATTTTGGGCCAGACGCACACGGAAATCCAGAGTATTTTGGCAGATCTGGGCTTCAGCGCACACACACACACACACACACACACACATACACACACGCGCGTATACACGCACACACACACACACACACACGCACGCACGCAGACACGCACACACACACACACACAGGGGAGAGAGGAAAAAAGGAAAAGGCATTCCACTCGCTCTGGTGAGGGAAACACAAGCAGGTTGTAATGGGGTGGCAGACCAACTGCAACGAGCCCACAGGAGGGGAGGAAAAGAGACAGAGAAGGAGATCCAAGAACGAGGGAACGACAGAAAGAATGAAGGAAAGAGCTCTCTCTCTCTCTCTCTCTCCTCTCTCTCTCTCTCTCTCTCTCTCTCTCTCTCTCTCTCGTGTGGAATATGTGGATACCTGCAGCTGTCTAAGGAAAAGTGAGTGCCTAACATAAAAGAGCAGTGAATCACTGCCGAGCCATTTGGCTTGTGTTTATGCAAGTGGATTAGGCTGGGAAATGAAAGAAAAGCCTGCTAATTATTTAATGCGATGAAGAGATGTATAAACGGAGGGATTGAGAGAGAGAGAGAGCACCAGACGAAAAGAGAGAAGGTAGGGAAAAAGGGTGTGGGCAAGAGAAACTATAAAGGACAATACAGATGGAGAGATGGAGCAGCACAGGCAACGTGGAAAAAGAGACAGAGAGAGAATGAAAGAACAAGAGAGAGAGAGAGAGAGAGAGTTGAACTGGCAATATGAGTGCCCATTTGTTATGCCAATAAAGCACTTCTGAATTTGAGAGAGAGAGAGTAAAAGAGAGAAAAAATAGAAAAGAGGGAGAGAGAGAGAGAAACAGACAGGAACAGAATGAGAGGGACAGAGTGACAGTGGGTGTAGTGGCAAAGGAGACAGAGAGAGAAAGAGAGAGGGAAAGAGAGAGAATGAGAGAGAGAGGGAGAAAGAGGGAAGAGAGGGCGTGCCCCACCTCTCCTGGAACTGCTTGGAGGGGATGAGGCCGGCGCGGGGGTTGGTGTCGGAGTGGTGGCGGG
>NC_085012.1:27406210-27421210 GCF_963854185.1 Sardina pilchardus
GGGTCATGTCCCAGCATCTGTCTCCTGTCTGTCTCCCTCCATTCCTTTCTGCAACACATCAATCATAACTCATTAATCACTCCTGCGCATCTCATCCATCCGTTCTCTTCTCATCCTGCCTGCCTCTCTTCTCATCCATCCGTTCTCTTCTCTTCCTCTCTCTCTCTTCTCATCCATCCATTCTCTTCTCATCCTCTCTCTCTCTTCTCATCCATCCGTTCTCTTCTCATCCTGCCTGCCTCTCTTCTCATCCATCCGTTCTCTTCTCATCCTCTCCCTCTTCTCATCCATCCATTCTCTTCTCATCCTCTCTCTCTCTCTTCTCATCCATCCATTCTCTCCTTATCCTCTGTCTCTCTTCTCATCCGTCCATCCATCCATTCTCTTCTCATCCTCCCTGCCGCTCTTCTCATCCATCCATCCTCTTCTCATCCTCTGTCCCTCTTCTCTTTCACCCTTTCAAAGGAGAGTTGCTGACTCACACGCAGACTTGAGGTTGAACCACCTGAGTTGGACTGCAGGAAGTTGAAACTCAAAAGCATGAGGGTAACATTTCTATATAATCTTAGCCCAAATCACAACTGCTTACAAAAGTAACATTGAGGTCCACGTTCCTAGTTTGCACTGCAAGGTTTTGTACTCAGAATGATTAATGGCAGGCTCAGTGACTTCTGCATACCTCGACACTAATGTAGCAAGTCATTTCTTTTGCCCAACTGGATGCACCAACACCACGGTGCACCACAAGCAGATTATTATTTCTATGTTTAACTAGAACATACTTTAGCGCTCTACTACGCTACAGCACGGCGATGGCTGCTGAAATCAGGGAAGTGAGCGTGCAGCTCAGCGCGCTGGATCAGAGAGGAGCTGGCTAATGGCATTTCAGGCTGCCGCGGCTATTGGCTATTGGCTATCGGTGGCGCGGTGACCAAGTGGATAATGTTTTCTCTTCGTCTGCGTCCCGTGGCCCGCGTGGCTCCTGGTTTGTGTCTGGCGTGGCGACGGCGGGCACCCTGGCACCGTGCGGGTGTCTCGTCCTGACCCCTCGCGGCGCGTCAGGCGGAGCCCTCTGCTTTGTGTCCGGCGTCCCGCGGAAGGGCCGACAGGGACAATTACGCCGCTGACACCTCGGTGTTTTCCTGCACCGGTCACGGCGGGGCGGCTAGCGGCTGACGACACTCCAGACCGTTTTCCCTGTCGCTTCCTCAAGGCCTCGGCGGTGACGGCCCAATGGCATGATGGGAAGAGCAGGTCCGTGCTCCGCGGATGACACGAGGCCCTAGGACATGGGTATTTCCTGTTAATCGAATAATTAGGCGCCATTATGTAACCCGAGCCCGTCGGTAGGTGAGAGCCGATTGGCCACTTCCCCTCTGGAGGCCACTGGCCTGTCAGCGCTGGGGCCGGCGGGTCAGATTCAGACAACACAATGAGTTAAAGCAGCTGAACACTAGACAGAGAGAGAGAGAGAGAGAGAGAGAGAGAGAGGGGGATAGAGAGAGAAAGAGAGAGAGAGAGAGGGAGAGGGGGAGAGAGAGGGAAAGAAAAAGGGGGGAAAGGCAAGAGCAAGTGAGAGAGGCAGGAAAAGTGATGGAGGAAAGAGGGTAGGACACACACTCAAAGGCCAACAAAACACACACACAGATTACATACACACACAGGCCTGAAAACAAACAGAATGAATCAGAGCTGCCAAGAGGGCATGTGTGCTTGTTTAGCTGAAGGCCAAGATGGTGGAGGAGAGTAGAGGGAAGGAAGGCATCGCTAGGAGAGAAGGCTGCTGGAGCACACAGTGTGAGGAGTGGAGTACAGCTGGAGTAGAGTACACATGAGAATAGTACAGTAGAGTAGAGTACACATGAGAATAGTACAGGAGGAGTAGAGTACACATGAGAATAGTACAGCTGGAGTAGAGTACACATGAGAATAGTACAAGAGAGTACACATGAGAATAGTACAGCTGGAGTAGAGTACACATGAGAATAGTACAGCTGGAGTAGAGTACACATGAGAATAGTACAAGAGAGTACACATGAGAATAGTACAGCTGGAGTAGAGTACACATGAGAATAGTACAGGAGGAGTAGAGTACATATGAGAATAGTACAGCTGGAGTAGAGTACACATGAGAATAGTACAGGAGGAGTAGAGTACATATGAGAATAGTACAGCTGGAGTAGAGTACACATGAGAATAGTACAGGAGGAGTAGAGTACATATGAGAATAGTACAGCTGGAGTAGAGTACACATGAGAATAGTACAAGAGAGTACACATGAGAATAGTACAGCTGGAGTAGAGTACACATGAGAATAGTACAGGAGGAGTAGAGTACACATGAGAATAGTACAGTAGAGTAGAGTACACGTGAGAATAGTACAGCTGGAGTAGAGTACATATGAGAATAGTACAGGAGGAGTAGAGTACACATGAGAATAGTACAGTAGAGTAGAGTACACGTGAGAATAGTACAGCTGGAGTAGAGTACACATGAGAATAGTACAGTAGGAGTAGGATGTGGGGAGCAGTACAGAGGAGTGGAGAGGAGAGACTGGGGGCACTTTACCACTACACTACAAGCACCTAATACACACACACACACACACACACACACACGCACACACGCACACACACTCTCTCAAACATACACAAACACACACACACACACACAAAGTTCATTATGTATGATGTGTGGGTAGTGTGTGTGTGTGTGTGTGTGTGTGTGTGTGTGTGTGTGTGTGTGTGTGTGTGTGTGTGTGTGTGTGTGTGTGTGTGTGTGTGTGTGTGTGTGTGTGTGTATAGTGTAGGGGAGCCACTGAGTCACTCCAATGATGGATGAGCAACAATCAACAGCAGCTTAATCAGCCACGCTGGATGACACCATATAAAGGTGATTACAGCTCAACACACACTAACACACACACACACACACACACACACACACAATCACCCCAGCTCAAACACATGCAAAGACATACACTCACACACTAACATGTAGAGAAAAAAAAAACACAGACATAAACAAAGACACACAAATCACTCACGAGTGTGTTAAAACACTAACTCACACTCATCCAACACAGACACACACACACACACACACACACACACACACACACAGGGAAGGAGACAACATTTATTTTAGACTTCTTTCTTTGCTTAGTTTTCTACAACTGAGGCTTCTAATAAAGACCACTAAAAATAGCCAGCACTTAAAACAGAGACTCCCAAAAGAAATCATATGGTAGAAAAGAAAGAGAAAGAGAGAAAGAGAACGTCTGTAAGAATGTGTGTGTGTGTGTGTGTGTGTGTGTGTGTGTGTGTGTGTGTGTGTGTGTGTGTGTGTGTGTGTGTTTGGAGGGGGGTTGCTAGTGGTGGAATGGACGCAGCCGGCCAATTACTCATCAGTAAGGGGATCCAGGGCGGCGGGTCGCTGTGGTGATGGGCTCCATATGTTGAGACCGACACACACACACACACACACACACACACACACCAACCAACACATAAATGCTTCTGATTGTTATTATAGGCCTGGCCAAGAGACGATAGCTTAATCTGTGCACCGGTGCTTTGAGACCTGGAGCTGCAACCAACTCTATCAGGCCATTACTCTGGCCCTACAAACGTGCATACGCATACGCACACCCGCACACACTTACACACACACCCACACACACACACACACATACAGTGGGTCCAAATTCGCACAAGCACACGGCTTTAACTAGGCGTTGACAAACGACTCACACTTCACATATTCACTCTCTCTAATGAGGGATTGAGGAGGGCAGAAGGAGGGAGAAGGAATAAAAGGATGGAGAGGCTAGGTATGAAGGCTGTGTGTGTGTGTGTGTGTGTGTGTGTGTGGGCGTACACCCTTTTTGTACCGGTGTATACATGTATCTGCCTATAAGCAAAATTTGAGCAAGACACATCACACACACACACACACACACACACACACACACACACACACACACACACACACCAACAATACTGTAAACACAGACCAAAGGTACGTAACCACAGTCCATCGGAGTCACAGTCACAGCCTTGTATCTTTCCGAGAAACCCATTTTAAAAAATTCAGGGCGACAATGAACAAACTAGAGAGGAGGACACAGACATCTAAACAAACACATAAAAATACATCAACAAACACATCATATTCACACTCATATATAGATTTACTGTATGTATGGAACATACATATGCATATATACATCACATACGTGGGGTACACACAGAGATATAGTACCCAAACTTAGCCTGGCAGAACCTGGGGTCTAAGGCAGGGTGTGTGGGCTGGCATGTTTGAGGTGTGTGCGTGTGTGTACGTGTGTGTGCGTCTCGGCCAGAAAAAACAAGCAGCCGTCTCTGCTTCACACACCCGGCGCTGCTGGCGAGGCGGCCGCTCATAACACGGTCATGCTGTGCGGCGGGAGACGCTGTCGTTTCTAACAAACATTAGTTTAGCGCGGGCGACGGAGGGAGGCGGAGGAAAACAAACAGCCCCGGCCCCGCCGCCACACCGCACACACCAGTGTTGGACACTCCAGTCACTTACACAGGGCCAGAGCGCCAACGGCGACAGGGCATGCACACACACACACACACACACTCTAACAAACACGCACGCTCACACACACACGCTCACACACATACACACACTACATAACACACACAGCACACACACACACACTTCCACATGCACACTTTGCTGGAGAGCTTGGGGAAACTAACACAAATGTAGTGGGAACCACATTCCTGCGATGGCTCTCAGCTCAGCAGATGTTGTCCATGGAAAAATGTGGGAATGAGGAGAATAGGAGTCCAGAGAAGAGTAGAGAGAGAAACACATTTTTGAACAGAGAGGGAGAACCACACACACACGTACACACACACACACACACACACACACACACAGAGCCATCAGATCTGCCCTAAAACCAACTGACACTTTAAGGCCAGAAATCTCACAAGAAGGCCTCAACAAACACGCTAACACACATTCAGGCATGCTGCTCTGAACAGCCTCAAAACGTTTTCCATTATATTACGTGTGACCTAACATGGGATGCTAGTATTGTTATCCTACAATACGACTGTTTAAAAAGGTTCAGGAGAGATACTCAGGTATGTGGCAGCAAACCCATGTTTGGGTCAGCTCTGGGGATTGGAGATCTGTGTTGCGTGACAGGTCACAGGATGCACATGGGTTGATGGAGTGACAGAGACAAGAGGAGGAAAGACAGAATATCACAGAGGAGGTAGAGTGGAGATGCCCTCATGTGTCAGGGAATGAGTGTGGGCCACCGTGGTGTGGATAGAGGGATGAGTGGAGGGGAAGGATGGAGAGATCATGGAGAGGAGGAGAACAGAGAGAGGAAGTCAGACAAGAGACAGGGGAACTCACACCGAGAGAGCTGGCAATAATGACTAAGAGAGAGAACAGAGAGAGAGAGAGGGAGAGAGAGAACAGAAAAAGAAAGACACACACACAGAGACAGAAGGAGAAAACTGAGAAATAGAGAGAACCGAGAGAGAGAAGAAAGAGAGAGATATATATACCACATGACCATGCCCTCTGTCTAACCTGCTGCCTGTGTAATTACCTGATTCATTAGATTACTGCTGATCATCACAAATGAAATGCAACACACACATCCACACAGCCGGCATGTGCTTGTGTAACCTCGCGTCTGAACTCAGCGCTCATTAACAGGTATTACAGCAGAGAAGAAAATTGGTGCTCATTACTGATAATTTGAGAATTCCTGGGAGGGGCTGCTGGGGACTGAGAATGGCTCGGCATGACAGGGAATACGGTGAGCAATGACTAGGAATGGCCAGGAATGTCTGGGACCGTATGGGAATGAGACAAAAAAAGAACCTTGGAAGATGAAACTCCATTTTCACTCATGTCAGATATGTATACCCTTATTGTACAAAAGTACTCCCCAGACAGTGGTAGGTGTGTGTGTGTGTGTGTGTGTGTGTGTGTGTGTGTGCGTGTGTGTGTTTGTGTGAGAGAGAGAGAGCAAGTGAGTGTGTATGCATCTACGAGAGACCATACACACAAACGTAATTTCAATGTTAAGCATTAATGTGTAGAGCGTATTGGTCCTAAATATATCTCGGTGACAGATGAGCAGATGTGTGCCAGTGTGTGTGTGTGTGTGTGTGTGTGTGTGTGTGTGTGTGTGTGTGTGTGTGTGTTTGAGTGTGAGAGAGAGAGAGAGAAGGAAAGTGAGACTCCACTCATCCGGTTCCAGACAATGACACGTTTGTGGAGTAGCAGCCTTTCATGTGTGGAGTGTGTTTGGCTTGAAATTATCCCACCAAGAGAACAGCACTTTAGAATGTCACAACTCATTCTCACACATATGCACACATGCACGCACTAACACGCACACACACACGCACACACACACGTGCACACACACATGCACACACACATGCACACACACATGCACACACACATGCACACATGCACACACACGCACACACATGCACGCACACACACACACACACACATGCACACACACACACACACACACACACACACACACACACACACACACACACACACACACACACACACATACACACACCTTCACACACACACGGAAGGGAAACAGGCAACATGGGACAAGCTGAAGTCCAGCACAAAGACAGCAGTGTGTGGATTGGAGTGAGCTGTGGGAACGCCAGAAATGTGAGGAGAACGAGAGTGCACTCCGGAGAGGAAACAGAGCTGTAAGAAAAACAGATATGGAGAGGTGTGGACGCGTGAACCTGTATATGTGTGTGTATATGTGTGTGTGTGTGTGTCCTGGTGTATGCTTATAGGTGTGTTTGAGAGTGTGTGATATAATTCTGTATCTGTGTGTGTGCAGGTCTATTTATGTGTGCAAATGTGTTTCTTGTCTTGTGTGACTGACCATGTGGTCATAGGTGTTTAGGTGTGGGTCTATGTGATGTACTTTGGACTGTACTTGCCTATGTGCTGTGTGTGTGTGTGTGTGTGTGTGTGTGTGTGTGTGTGTGTGTGTGTGTGTGTGCGTACGTGCCTATGTGCCTGTCTGCAGAAGTGCACAATGCCTATGTGTCTAAGGCACATGACACACTCCAGTCTTTCTGAGCGTCCAGCACTCAAACCAACAGGATGTGAGCCCGGCGTGGGGTTCCCCTTCACAGGAGCCCTGGCCCACTTAGTGGTCATCCACGCTGAACAAGCACCCAACACTGCTTCTGCTTTCTTCTCAAGGAACCAGCGGAACAATGTTCTTTTGGGGTGCAGGATAAGCACTTTTTTACTACAACAAGTGTTTCGTTTGTCTAGTTTGGAACACATCCATGTGTGTGCGTGTGTGTGTGCATTTGTAAGCATAGGTTGTACAGTATCTGAATCCATCCTGTTAGCGAGTATCATACTGACTTCATACTGCACAATCAATCTGCACACAACACACACAACACACACAACACACACAACACACAACACACAAAACACACACAACACACACAACACAACACACACACACACACACACAACACACACACACACAGGTGCACAGTGCACCAGACAAGTGCCGGCCCGTAAGACCCACCTCTGTGTTGGAGCACAAGGCTCCCCACGTCCCCAAGTAAAAGTGTCAAATTGCTGATGCATTAGCGCTAAGCGGCCGGCTCGATGGCTAGCTCTAAAGCGCTAACATGTGTGCGGCGGGACCGGCCGCTCTAATCTCATCTGCGCCGCCATTAATCCCACGCTATGACATTAGGGCCACACTGCCATTCTTCAAGCCCAACATAAACACGGGCAAATTAAGCCCCACTTCCCTCCATCATCCCTCACGGAGAGATGGAGAGAGAGAGCGAGGGAAACAGAAAAGAGTGAGGACACAGAGAGAGGGGGGGGGGGGGGTCATTCAATTGGACTTCTCTTGGTTCTTCTGATTAGACTGGCTGTTTTTGCGAGACTGGTACTCATGCTGTCTGTGTGCCAATGTGAGTGCTCAGTCAGTCAGTCAGTCACTCAACTGTAATTTGCCGCTGATTAAGCGGGGTTTATACATTGATTGTGCAAAATGTCGGAGTTATGAGGTTAATACACAGGGGCAGCCAATACATGGGAAGGCATTTCTTTTCTTCATTCTTCTTTCTGATTACAGCACGGTCTGATTCTGATTGAATGGGCTATTGGGCATCGGGCACTGTAGTTAATGCAGCTACCTAGTGTGGTCAATACATGACTGTTTGTTTGCTTGTTTTCCCCTTAAATACAACACTGCCATGCAGTTTTACATACAGCTAAATTACTGTATCACTATCAGTCAGGTCTGCCACTGATATGCAAGCTGGAACTGCTGCTCTAGGCAGAGAGGAGAGGAAAGAGAGTGGCACTGGAAGAGAGTGTGCATTAGCTCTGACAGATGAAAGCAGGTGACTGAACATGTGAGACATGGATGTGCACCAACAGATACAGTAGATTCACTCTTCTAACTGATTTCCCCTTAAGAAGTTCTCCTCCCAAGATGAAGAACCTTTTGGTCTGTAAGTGACCCTTCAGCCTTTCTGACAGAAAGAGAGAGGTAAGAGAGGACGAGCATGGGACAGAAATAACCTGCACTGGTGACTGGACTCTTCTTGATGGAATTTGTCGCTTTGGATAAGATGACAGAAATAGCAAAACTGGATAACGCTTGTCTATTTTTTTTGGCGCCTTGTTGAGAGCGTCTTTCAGCGGAGTGGCGAGCCTCAGATCCCAACACCCCAGAAGCTCCCGCGCACCTCTCTTCTCCTCTCTCCGCTGGGGCCGGCCCGCGCTGCGCTCCAGACCCTGGGTGAGGCGGCCGGCGCTCGGGAGACAGAGGCCGGATTGTTGGGAGCGAGCAGCGGGGAGCCGGATGGGCTATAAACAGACTTGGGAATTCCGCGGGGACTTGGAGGAGAACTGAAAACGGCTCCGCTCGACTAATCCGAGGAGCAGAACTCCGGTGGAATGCTGCGCTGCTGCCGCCGCCACCGCTACCGCCGTGCCGTGCGAGGGATGGCGAGGGGGGGGGGACAGTGCCAGGTAGGATGCCCAGAGGTGGCAGCATGGTGGCAAGCGGGACCGTGCTTGGCAGGCAGGGCGGCACGCAGACAGGGTGGGCTTGATGGTTCGGTGTTGTGCTGTATAGGGGAAGGGCTGATGGCCAGGCGCTAGCAACAGCGTCTGGATTGGCTGAAGTTGGCGTGAGATGGCAAAGACTGGCACGGTTCACTGAGTGCCCACCTCTGTGCCCATGAGTGCTTTTCCAGCCCTGGCACAGCGGCTAATGGAGAAAACCAGGCCTTTAAGAATCAACAGAGAAAAAGAGAGTGAAATAGGGACAGAGAGAGAAAGAGAGAGAGAGAGAGAGAGAGAGAGAGAGAGGGAGAATGAAAGGTTTGATGGGCACTAAAGGGGCTACAGACGCCTGACGTTGATACTCCGCCCTTGGCGTTGTCAGTGGCCAGACGCATGATGGGTATGTGGACGGCATGGCAGTTTAGGCGTCTCTGAATGGGAAACACAGAGAGCTCTATTTCTGTCCACTCCCTCATTTAAAACTAATCTATCATTCTCTTAAGACCTTAAAACGTCCCCCTCTCTTCATCCCTCTTTTTCTCTCTGCCTAAAGAGCTGAAGGATGATGCCAGTACAGCAGATGGGGCCCTGGAAAGTGGCTTCTGGGTTCTTGTAAACAGAAATTGCATGTGTGTGTGTGTGTGTGTGTGTGTGTGTGTGTGTGTGTGTGTGTGTGTGTGTGTGTGTGTGTGTGTGTGTGTGTGTGTGTGTGCGTTTATCACTGGAAGTGTAGGTACTGTAGATACCTCTTCAAAATCTATATATCTATCGCTGTTATAATTCAAATAATAGTGACAACAACTGCTAGATTGCATGGATTTATAAACCATAGAAACAAATACACGTAATTTATTCTGCAAGCTCCCAATATGTCAGCATCACTTTAAGTCTTATCGCCATAATATTAAACACACTCTCTTCTGCTACACATGCAGACACACACACACACACATCAGACACACACACACACTCACATACAGTGTCTGAGTTCTGCAATCTTATCCAAAGTGACACATTCTTCAATAAAAGTACAGCACTGGCTCGCTGTAGCTCTCCCTCTCTCTCTCTCGGTTCTCTCCAACACGTGTGTGTGCACCCATCCAAACCCAATCACTCCCCCTGCCCCTCTACACACTCCAATAATAAATCTGCCTCTATTCTCCAGCCTCTGGCTGCATGAAGATGTGAGCAGAGGAGAGAAGAGAGGAGAAGAGAGGAAACAAAAGGAGAAGAGAAGAGAGGAGAATAGAGAAGAAGAGAATAGAAAAGAAGAGAAGACAAGACAAGAGAAGAGAAGATAAGAAGAGGACAGGAGAGGAGAACAGAGAAGAGAACAGAGGATAGGATAGGAAAGGAGAAGAGAAGAGAAGAGAAGGGAGGAGAGGAGAAGACAGGATAGGAGAGAAGATAAGAGAAGAAAAGAGAAGAGAAGAGAAGAGAGGAGAGAGGAGAAGAGAGTAAAGTAGCCCAGTGGAGAGTGTGGGGTGCGGGTGGGGAGCAGAGCTAACCCCTCTCACCCCCTCTCACATGCTGGGGCTCCATTGCTGAAGGCTCCCTATAATGTGCCATGATGTCATGCTCTGAAAAATGATAGCAATTAATCAGCGCTACCGAACACCAGTCGCTCTAATCACAATTATACTAATGGGCACGTCAGACAGAGTGAGAGAGAGAGAGAGAGAAGAGAAATAGAGAGAGAGAGGGAGGGAGGGAGAGTGGGGGTACCGAGCAATATGGAGCATGTTAACTACATGAGAGGGAGAGGAAAAGGGAGAAGAGAACTGGAGAGGAAGAGTGCAAGAGAGACAGAGAGAGAGAGAGAGAGAGAGAGAGAGAGAGAGAGGGAAGAAGGAGGGGGGTAGAGGAAAGGATAGAGAGCAGCCAACTCTGTAGGAGATGAGGACGTCTAGACGTTTCAGGACTGATTGTATGAAATTGCCAGTTGAAGTTCACATCACGACCAATTTCACACGCCATGCACCAAGGGCCTGCACACTAACTACACAGACTTTGCCATCAGAAGCACAACACAGGGGTGTGTGTGTGGTGTATACGTGTGTGCGCGCCATCAGTCATTTCCAAGTGTCCGTGAGACAGTACGCAGTAAAAAAATCCTCAATATGCCACATATTGTCACAGCTCCAATATCCAAGTGCCAAATGTTGCAGACCAAGTCAACGCCAAAGCTGCACTGACAAATGAAAGCAAATTGAGCCACCACCACGGCCTCTAAGCCCTGGCCACAGGCATAACGCTCACCCAGCCCACTTCACAACACCCTTCTCTCCTTCAGTCTCTCTCTCTTTCTTTCTCTTTCTCTCTCTCTCTTTCTCTCTCTCCATCTCTCATTACGGGGTCAGAGCAATCAGGCCTTCGTGGACGTCAGAGAGGCTGGCGGAGCCTTCAAGTCCTCCAACAGAACAGGGCACATGGCTGGGTGTTCTCACAGAGCTGGCCCACAATGCACTACTCGTCGTCATGACCCAGAGGTCCGCCAGAAAACCTCCAGCGATATCCACCACACTGACCACAACACACAAAACACACACACACAACACACATACACACACACACACACACACACACACATACACATACACACTTTCTCACTCTTGCTCTATTTAAATATATGTACATAAGATGATGTCCAGATTGGGTTGAAACCAAACAACTCCCACGCAGCGGTAAACTCACCCTCTACAGACAACATACACATCTAATTAGTGTCAGGCTGAACAACACAGAGTGGACGCAGTCCATCACTTTAGCATACACCCAGCTCTAAAACAGTAAAAAGGGCATCTGCAAGTACCATTCTCTCTCTCTCTCTCTCTCTCTCTCTCTCTCTCGCTCACTCCCTCAGTGACCCACACAAAACACACACACACACACACACACACACACACACACACACACACACACACACACACACACACACACACACACACAGCATGGCCACAGGCTGTCTCAGAACAGCGGGAGCATCATTACGCTAAACTCCCCAAAACAAACAGAAAAACACTGAGGAGAAAAAAAGAGATGAGAAAAATGAGAAAAGCAGACCGTCTCTGTTCTTGTGCGCTGGTTTAAAGCACATCAGGGATAGGCAGCACACGCTGGGAGAGAAGGCGAAAGAGAGACAAAGAGCAGGCGAATATGAAATGAAGGTAAAAAACGAAAGAATGCATCCTTAGCTCATCCTAATTACAGAGATTTGAAGAGGCCATGCCTAATGGCACACACACACACACACTTCCGGAGTTTTAGAGAAAGGGGACTAAGGGGTCTCTTCACCACTGGACCCCTCCCAGAGGTGTGGCCCTCTACTGCGACGGGGCCTCCACGACCATGACATATACAGACCAAACCACAGAGAGGAAATGAGAGTGGACACACACACACACACACACACAAACGTGCACGCACACATATATATACATATACAAACCAGATCAAAGAAAGGCGGGGCTTCCGCTGTAGAACAAAGTGCGGCACCAATGATGACAGAGAAGACGTGACGGACAGGCCAGATGGGGGGACTGGGCAGGACTGGGGCCTCACACGGACATGGAGACTGAGCTCTGCTGAAGAGCGCGCCAGCTGACCACAAGCTGTGTCTGTGTGTGTGAGAGAGAGTGTGTGTGTGTGTGTGTGTGTGTGTGTGTGCATGTGTCTATGTCTGTGTGTGTGTGTGTGTGTGTGTGTGTCTGTGTGTGTGTGTGTGTGTGTCTGTGTGTGTGTGGAATGTATGGCATGTTGGATCTAAAGACGCATGACCAACCAAGGAAATGGAAGACGAAAGCGAGGAGAAGAGTAGACCAAACAAACCACAGCTTCTGTTGGTGATACCATTGACTGGGAGTGCCTCTCTCCTCTCTCACTCTCTCTCTCTCTCTCTGTGTGTGTGTGTGTGTGTGTGTGTGTGTGTGTGTGTGTGTGTGTGTGTGTGTGTGTGTGTGTGTGTGTGTGTGTGTGTGTGTGTGTGTGTGTGTGTGTGTGTGTGTGTGTGTGTGTGTGTGTGTGTGTGTGTGTGTGTGTGTGTGTGTGTGTGTGTGTGTGTGTGTGTGTGTGTGTGTGTTTACATAGGGAGAGGTTTAAAAGACCTACCGATTCTGTAGGGTGAGAGTGTGGTGTGTGAAATGAAGATAGAAAGTGTCTGTGCATGAGTAGGCCAGCTCATATTGGTCCTGTGCTATGAGTGTTTCTGTCTGAACTTGTGTGGCGTGTGTGTGTGTGTGTGTGTGTGTGTGTATGTGTGTGTGTGTGTGTGTGTGTGTGTGTGTGTGTGTGTGTGAGTGTGCGTGTGTGTGTGTGCGTGTGTGTGTGGGGGGGGGGGTACACTGACCAGTGGCTCCTTGTTCTTGACTAAGCGGATGATCTTGACTGAGTCCTCCTCGTCGTCAAGGTCGTCTGGCAGGGGTGGCAGCTCTGGGTCATAGCTCTTCTGGGCCACTGTATCATGCACGGACAACAAACTCTGGGGAGCCACCACACACACACACACACAGACACACACACACACAGACACACACACACACACACAGAGAAAGAAAACTGAATGAAAATGGCCCACCGGTGACTGGATGTAAAAGGCAAATCACTAATCTTTATTATTCTGGTGGCACACTGTGGCTTAATGTGAAGCACATTTTGGCCCAATGCCAGCTCTGATGGCTGTGTTTAATCCTGAATGGCGCGGTGGCGTGGGACACAATGGTGCTGCTCCCTTCCCACTGGACAGCGTCGCCACACATCACAGGCTGAGACGCACACACTGTAATGAAGTTCACAGCTGAGCCACATACTTCACACCCATCAAATACTGAAAAGATGGAGGAAGTGAGAGAGAGACAGAGGAAGAGAGAGAGAGGGAGGCAGAGAGAGAGTGACAGACAGAGAGAGAGAGTGACAGAGAGAGAGAGAAAGAAAGAGAGAGAGAGAGAGAAAGATGGGATCTGTGGACATTTGGGAGCATTTAAAGACTCTGATCACACAGGCCTGGAAACATTCTGCTTTTTTTCTTTCCTTCTCTTGTTTTTGTCATAAAATTGTCTTCCATTCATATGGGCCTGATCAATTAAAGCACTAGGGAGAGACTACGGGAGGGTGGGGGGGGATACGGAGAGAGAGAGAGGAGGAAAAAGAGTTTTATGAGAGAGTACTGCACAGCAAGACCTAAAACAGATGATGAAAAAGAGACAGAGAGAGAGAGAGAGAGAGCGAGAGAGAGCGAGATTGGGGAGGGAAAGGGGGAGATGCATATTTCAGAAAAGTGTTTACGGCACTGATCTGAATGGGTCAGCCATCCTGTGTGTCTCTTTGTCTCTCTCACTCTCTCACTCACACACACACACGCTCTGCTGGATTTTAGGAGTTTGATGGTTTGACACCACTGTCCGCTGAAGCCAAATGCACCTGGAGTCTAGTCTTAACAGGTGTGTTTCAATAATGTGCACTTCAATCCACCTCATATATAAAATCCTAACAAGTGACACACACACACACACACACACACACACACACACACACACACACACACACACACACACACACACACACACACACACACACACACACACACACACACAGACACACACAGACACACACAGACAGACAGACCCATTAAAGCTCCTAATTAAGGGGAGCGCTCATTATTTCTTGGCCTTCGTGACTGAACTGAATCTCGCTGACAGTGAGAGTGATGGGTGCACACTCAGGTCATCCATACCACACACACACTGACCTGGATCTCAATCTGCTGGAAAGAACACACTCATTCCACTACACTCACATAAAAAATACACACACACACACACACACACACACACACACACACACATACACACACACACGATCCTTTATACATACACACACACG
>NC_085012.1:27426210-27428710 GCF_963854185.1 Sardina pilchardus
CCGCGAAGCCTCTTACGTTATTTCAAACACAAACCATCACACATCACACACCAACACACATCACTTCCACTTAAATCTGACCTGCTTACTCCAAGAGAGAGAGAGTGAGAGAAAGAAAGAGAGAAAGAGAAAGAGAGAGAGAGAAAGAGAGAGAGAGAGATGAAAGAAAGAAAGAAAGAGAGAAAGAAAATGTGTGTGACGGGGGGAGCTGGATGGCTGGAGTTGAGGGTTGTGTGGCGTAACAGTGTGGGATAAATACAGCGCTCGCGCGCGAGAGAGAGAAAAGACCACAGGATCACTTCAAATTCAAACCCAATCACTTGTAGATTCCCCTCCTTTCTGCTCTCTTGAACATATGCAGCACAGGCTCCATCTCAATCTGCTGCACGTGATTGGCCCACAACAAGATCATGACTGAACCCCTCAACTGACACCTGATGACTGCACTTTGCCCTAAAACACTGTGTGTGTCCTGTGTGGCTGTAGGGTGTGTCATTAATGCAGCTAAGAGTCTGTTCTCCATGCTTTCTTACTGATGTATGATAGGGCAGCTGTTCCCAGGTCAGTGAATCAAAATGTAATACATTTTGGGGGGCAAGACTCTCCCACTCCTCTCCATTTTCCGTCTGCAGTAATACAAATCACTCCTCCACCATCACCTTCTCTCGCTCTCTCACCCACCTCCTACCTCCCAGTTCCTTTATTGCTCTCCATCCATCACAAACCACATCCCTCCATTTTTCATCTCTCCCAACTCTCCAGCTTTGCTTCCCTCTCTGTGCCCACTCCAGACCTCAGGACTGTTCCACACTGCCCGTCTGTTCACCAGGAGAACTTCCTCCTCTCACTATAAACTTGCCTAACACATCTGCTCCAAGTGCTACTACTGTGCACTCACTTTTACTTTTTTTTTATTTTATTAAAGTATATTTTTAGGGGCTTTTTCTGCCTTTAATGCGACTGGAGCCATGCACTCACTATTGCTTATTAATGCAGTACGAGGCCGACGCTTGGTGCAATATGCCTATAAGCCTAACATGGGTTATGGGTCCACCGCAAAGCCCCTCACTTGTAGCAGGGTGCTAGGCGTGAGGCAGATGAGCTATCTGGGGACTAAAGCCGTGGAGGTGGCCTCCTGTACCAGCCTGCTGGAGCTGCAGTGAGCTGGGAGCGCAAATCAGCTGAGGCACTGAGCTCTCTGATCCCAGAGTGGCACAGGGCACCCGGAGAATCTCCCCTCCTCACTGCCACCTGGTGGACAAACAGGGAACTTCATATCATCGCTCATGTGCTCTTTCCAGTCTCTGTGTGTGTGTGTGCGTGTGTGTGTGTGTGTGTGTGTGTGTGTGTGTGTGTGTGTGTGTGTGTGTGTGTGTGTGTGTGTGTGTGTGTGTGTGTGTGTGTGTGTGTGTGTGTTTGTATGGGTGTGTGTGTGAGCTTCGTCTTTATGTCCACTGATAATTTCTCATGGCCGTACGGACATGAGTCATAACCGCAATGTTATGGGTGATTTGTGAGAGGAAGCTATTAAAACAACATTTAGACACAAACCCACGATCCAACCCGCACACACCTGCTGTGAGGCAGGTCAAGTCCTTATTGTGTGTGTGTGTGTGTGTGTGTGTGTGTGTGTATAAGGGGTGAGGGTGAGGGGTGGGGGCTTGGGTTAGGGGGTAGGCCTGGGCAGGTTACGATGTCATATAATGTCGCCCTATAATTTAACGTTCCATTAGAGAAACGCTACACCGGCAGATGCCTCGGCACAAAGCCTCCTCCACCCCCACCACCACCAGCACCACCCTCCACAATGCCCCGCAGACACAAGCCACCCTCTGGGTCTTTCTCCCCATCTCTCTCCCCCTCTCTCTCTAGGAAAGCGATCCTCCACAAACAGTGGCCCAGGCCAGGAGGCGGCGGTGGCGGCGGCGGCGCAACGTTTGGGAAGCGTGCGGGATGTCTGCTGCGCGGGGCTCAGACTCAGACTGCGCCGCTGGCTGGCCGGCCGGCTGGCTGGCTGCAGGGGCTCTCCGCGGCGGTGCTCTGATACAGGAGAGCCCCAGAGGGGGTTCTTCGAAAGCGCTGCGTAAATCAGGAGGGGCGGGGGGGGGTTTGGGAGGTGGTACTGGAGAGGGTGGTGCAGACGCAGACTCAGACTCAGACGGAGCTCCACAGACACACACACACACACACACACACACACACACACAAGATGGCCGCCCTGACGCCAGGGCCCACCGGGAGACTCCAGTTACGACCCCGCCACCACTCGCCTCAACTGGGAGAACACTCAACGAGGCCCGTGAACACACACACACACACACACATAGAGGACAGCAAAGAGGACATTTTGTGACAGTTCCCCTAAAACCAAGTCAGAGGCCAATCAAACATGTTCCCTTAGGTGATTTGGCCTTAAGACACCCTTTAAGTGTTTGAGGAGAGGAGAGGAGAGGAGAGGAGAGGAGAGGAGAGGAGAGGAGAGGAGAGGAAGTAGACTGTA
>NC_085012.1:27433710-27446210 GCF_963854185.1 Sardina pilchardus
GGAACAAACGTTATCATAATAAAACTATATGCAAGAAAAAGGGGGATAGAAAGAAAGTCTGAAAGAGGGTGGGAGGGAGGGATACTAAAAGAGCAGGAGAGGGGAATAAAGAGAGGGGGAGAGAGACGGAGAGGAAGACTGATGAAGGGTGAAATGGAGATCACAGAGGTGGATAGTGTTTCTGTTGTGAGTGAGTAACTGCACAAGGGTGTGTGTGTACATGTGTGACTGTGTGTGTATGTCTGCCTGGTTTATGTCTGTGCTATAAAAATAGGAGTAAAAATGGCTCTAACCTCTGCAACTCTTCCGGTTCCATCGGACCTGACCGGACGGATCAGGTGTCGGAACCCGGGGAACCGATCAGACCCAATAACTCCAACAGTACACCTCATCACACACACACACACACACACACACACACACACACACACACACACACACACACACACACACACACACACACACACACAGAGCACTTGCAGGCTAAATGCTAAGTGGCAGACAGATGACATGTAGGGTAGACAGAGTTCATTGTTTACCCAGAAGCAATGAGAGGCCAGTCTCTGGGTGCATGTGTGTGTGAGTGTGTGTGTGTGTGTGTGTGTGTGTGTGTGTGTGTGTGTGTGTGTGTGTGTGTGTGTGTGTGTGTGTCTACTCACATGGATGGAAAGTGTGCGTCGTAGCTCATTAGGTATAGAATTTATCAACCTGTCATAAAGAGGTGACTGAGAGAGATTTCACAAGCCCAGTTTGGGGCCTGTCACCACACGCACAGACGCACACACACACACACACACACACGCACACGCACACGCACACACACACACACGTATGTGCACAGGACCTTTTAACACAGGCATTGCAGCATCACTTGATTCACTTTAAAAGTGAACACTGTGTATATGCCGGTATAAGCCTCCACCACTTCCACACTGCATCTGACGATGGACAAGTTCAAAGCGCTCGCCGCTCAGACAGAATGCAGGATCTCTGATGAGAGCAGAGGGCTGAATGAGCGATTAGGAGAGATGAGTTCCTGGGGCAGGGAGAGAGAGAGAGAGAGAGAGAGAGAGAGAGAGAGAGAGAGAGAGAGAGAGAGAGAGAGAGAGAGAGAGAGAGAGAGAGAGAGAGGAATGGAGGGAGGAGAAATCAGACAGGAGCGGTGGGAGGGAGAGCCGAGAGAGAAGAGAGAGCAGAGCGGTGACCTTGGGCACATCCACCAAAACCAGGGCAGCCTTCCAGCAGCATCATTAGAGCAATGGATGGATTTCTTAAACGAGAGGAGAGAGACAGAGATTGAGGACCTCGAGTAACGAGAGTGCGCGCACACACACACACACACACACTCTCTCTCACACACACACACACACACACACACACACACGGGAGCACCTTGTCTCTCTTTAGCATTTGTGTAGCTAATATCCCGTTTCATGACTCATAAAGGCAGAAACACGCCAGTGCTTTACTGCACCATGTGGTCTTTATTAAAGTGGCTAATTCATGTGATTTATGGAAGCTACCGGATTGTAAACAACAGCGGGGAATGTGGGGAGCCAAAATGGCCGCCTGGCTCACTTCCCCCAGGCCTGCGCTCGTCTTGGCAGACTGGAGATCAGCTCCTCCAGTCTCCTCTTTGACCTCCACCATTAACCCAGGCAATAAGAACCGACCCCAGACAGGCTGGGCGGGCGAGGAGAACGTGAAACTTTGTGATCCTGCACTTGTGGGGGTCAGAGGTGGATGTAGCTGGGTGCAGATGAGCTGGGGGGAGTTCCACAGGGGACAGCTAAAGCCACTCTCACTCAGGCATGCCACTCCTGTGTGAGTGTGTGTAAGTGTATGTGTGTGTGCGTGTGCGTGCGTGTGTGTGTGTGTGTGTGTGTGTTTTTCTCTCTTTGACCACACACAGAACTTAATTTAGTGGGACACAGCATAACACACAAAAGAGTTCAAGCGTACTGCCCGCACAGCCAAAAGCGATGCAAAATGGGTGCTGGACAGACAAGCGTATGTCAGGAAAAAGAACAAGAAGTCCGCACACCAGAAAATGCTCGTCAGTTTTTTTTTATGGTAAATCAGCACATGTAACGTTTCGGGCCCTAGCCCTTCACCAGACAACCCTTCATAGGGCCCGAAACGTTCCACCTGGTGATTTACCAAAAAAAACTGACGAGCATATTCTGGTGTGCAGACTTCTTGTTCTTATTTCCTGACAGAGCATAACACACACATACTGTACAGTGCATGCATCCACCTCAAGCAAACACCATAGAGAGTGTAGGGTCCAACCCAGCTCCATAGACCACTATGGTGATATACTGCCTCTCTGCTATGAGGACTCAGCATCCTCTACTCTCATTTCCTCCATATACACACCCTCCCACTTTAAACATCGAAGCCATTATTAGAAAAGCAATAAGTTCACAATTCACTGAGCAGCACATACCTTAGGGACAGTTCTAACTACAGCAGCTGTGTAATAAAGCATTAATAACACTAAGCTGGTGTTATAACATGTGTTATAGCAGCACTTCATCACCTACTATGGTGACAAGGAGTACAGAGCCTTGGTGGCAACTGTCCAAAGGGGTGGGGGGGTACGGGGGTCATTTATAGTTTGCAGGTGTAGTCTCCCTCTTCAACCTCCCTGATCCTCCCGGAGGGGGTGGGATAATAAACACAGTGCTCAGGGGGGCTGAGGTCTACGGCACACTAACCGCAGGCAGCACCAGCCGAGCCCAGGGGAGGGAGCAGGCTTACGAGCGTATCCCCGCATCAGAGGCCAGCATCACAGCAGATCGGACTTTTATTGCATTGAGCCAGGGGCAGGGCTCAGAGACCAGGGAGCCACAGAGAGTGTGTGTGTGTGTGTGTGTGTGTGTACTGTATGCATGTCCATGTAATGTGACAGAAAGGGAGAGAGATGGACAGCTAAGTAACAGTAAGAGAGAGCTGATAGCTAGACAAAAAGATAGCAAGACCAAATAAAGGCTTCAAGATGAACAACCAGATTTTAAACATATTTTTCCCCACTATCACATTTCACTTTTCCTGAATATTAATCACCAAGCTCCGCACAATGTGAGCCCATAAGTCTACTTGAGGGGTAATGAGCAAACACATACCGCAGAAGACCAATTCAGTCCCAACAAGTAACAAAATCGCATTCTTTACACTTGAAGTGTGCTTTAGAATGCTACACTCACATATATTACTCCTTCGCCAGGGCATAAAAATAGTTGTTCTGTGACTAAAGGATAGAGTTTACACTCACTGTAACCATGGATAATAAGCGTATGTGTGTGTGTGTGTGTGTGTGTGTGTGTGTGTGTATGTGTGTCTGTGTCTGTGTCTGTGTGTATGTATGAGTGCATGCATATGGGTCAGTATGTGTGTGTGTGTGTGTGTGTGTGTGTGTGTGTGTGTGAGAAAGTGTGGCCTACACCTGGTGCAGGTGGAAATTGGAATTTGTATTATATTTCCTGTGGTTGCCTCAGGAGTGATGTCTTGGCAGGGGAACAGTGCGCCGCTAGACTTTAGGATAACTCCACTTAAATTGACGGAGGGAGAGGCTTTCAAAAGTGGCCAAAGTGCTGACACATCCCCTGTCCTCTGTGTGTGTGAATTTGTGTGTGTGTGTGTGTGTCCATCTCAAAGTAAAGGTTACAAAGAGGAACTTTCGTTTGGCTGAGAAGTACATACTTAACTTCATACACTCATGACATGGAATCAATGCTGTGTGCGTGGGTGTGTGTGTGTGTGAGTGTGTGTGTGTCTCAGAGAGAGAGAAGGGGACTGCATAGGAAAATATGTGCATGTACAAATTCACCTACGTAAAAACAATGTTCTGTGTGTGTGTGTGTGTGTGTGTGTGTGTGTGTGTGTGTGTGAGAGAGAGAGAGAGAAGTCACAGCTGACCTAGACGAAAGGCCTCTGCTTTAAGTCCACATCTCCACATCTCTTCTTCATTCATCCCTTTCTCTCCTCTCTTCCTCCACAGCTCTGTCTCATCTCATCCGCTCACCGTGGATCCACTTATTCTCCTCTCTGAATGCGCTCACTGTCCCGTTGTCTGTGTGTGTGTGTGTGTGTGTGTGTGTGTGTGTGGCAGTGCCACGTGTGTGTGTTGATGCTTTCCATGTGTTCAGAGGGACTGTTTCACCTGTCAGATTAAGATGCTCTTCTCTCCGCCACACGCTCCTTCTGTTTCACGATCTACTCCAGTGACGGCAGACATTTTATTAAGACGTCTGTGTGAGTGTGTGTGTGTGTGTCTGTGTGTGTGTGTGTGTGTGTGTGTGTGTGTGTGTGTGTGTGTGAGTGTGAGTGTGAGTGTGTGTGTGTGTGAGAGAGAGAGAGAGAGAGAGAGAGAGAGAGAGAGAGAGAGAGAAGAGAAGAGAAGAGAAGAGAAGAGAGATTTAGGAAAGGGTCATTACCATGGACGTGTCACTGACGTTAGCCATATTAGTTTTAGCATTGCGTGCATGTGTGTGTGTTTTCTGTAAGGTGAGACCACCTCTTATTTCCCCTTGTCTATCTGTGTGTCTCCGGTGTCTGTGCCTGTGTGTGTGTGTGTGTGTGTGTGTGTGTGTGTGTGTGTGTGAGCGAGAGAGGAAGAGAATGTGCAGTTCAACATTAAACATTTTCCCAGTGTTTTCTTAGCTTTAAAGTCACAGTTCTTCACTGGCCCAGTTTCCTCTAAGGAAACCCAAAATGTACAATGACAATAAATCATGGTCAAATATGAGCTTAATCCCAAACATAGAATGAGTCAGGTACTGCACGTATCTGTGCATTCAGTCAAGATATCAGCATTATTTCCAAGAATACCACTACATGGCCAGATTGGTCACGTAGGCCTTGTTCAGGGCCTACGTACACACACACACACACACACACTTTTAGTACTTAAACTGGAGTTTCTGTTTGGATTCCAGTGAATTGGTCATTTTATATTACACACGCTATGAAAATATTCTGCCCGTTTTCACACCACATGTGTTTAGAAAGAGTCCAAGTGAAATGTGTTTCTTATATCAAGTGTGTACAGTAACAGACTTGTATGTTTTTGTCATGATTAGACCTCTCGCCGACGTCTCCCATGATCACGGCCTCTCTCTTGTCAAATGTCAAATACACGTCAACTTCTCCACAGGTAACGCACACGTCATGTGGATGGCACTCCCTCTCTCTCACACACCACACACCCACCCACACACACCCGTTTCCTGTATGTGCAGGTCCCCAGCATGCAGGAGTCAGTGGGATATGGAATGGAAACGGTGTATGATGGGAGCCATCTGGGCAGCAGATTCTGCTGTGTCCACTCTGCTGCTGCCCCCTGTGCTCTGGACCTGTTGCACTGGCTCAGTAGCAGCAAAGCTGCCTATATGAAGCAAAGCTGCCTCTCTGGCTCCACTGGGCCCCTTATCTAAACCACACATATGGTCCCAACATACTGTATGGCCCCATGCGTGGAGAGCCTGGGTGGGATTCATGCCACTGATTAACACTTCATTTGGCAGGGTAGTGCCACGGCCACATGGTCATCAGAAACACAGGGCTCTGCCACACCACCTGACCTTGGTCAAAGTGGAACCTAGGGATGGTATGTGGGATACAATAAAATACCTTGCTGCTGCATGCATGCATGTTGTTGCTATTGTTGCATTACATTTAGCGTTTTCATTTAGAAGACACCCAGTGACTTCATATGTCAATTCCATCACCAGGGATTCCATCAGTCCCAGAGCAGCTTGGGGTTAAGCGCCTTGCTCAAGGGCACAACGGTGGAAACCAGGAATTGAACCGACAACTTTCAGGCCAGCCCAGCCCAGCACTACTCTACCACCGCCCGTCATGTGGTGCTACGTTCATAACAGGCCATATTATGTGACTGACAGAGAGACCGATTCATCCCAAAAGGGACATTTTGGACATGGTGACTGGCAGGATGTCTTGGATTTCAGGCAACGTTTCAGGAAGAAAATGAATCATCAACCTAACAAGTGAAATGACTCTGGCCCAGTGGCCCTTATCGATCATGCTGTCTGGGTCTGCTGCCTCCACAGATTTATTGATCTCCCCCGCCGTGAACACCTGACAAACTCTTCGGAATCACATTGTTTTCTCACTGGGACACATGTTTTTCAGTTAAGCAAACACAGCCCTGTGGGCCACCCTTCCGAGAGGCAGCCCCGGATCAGAGGACCAAGCCCAGGCCGGGCCGGGCCTATCTCCGTCTGCAGAGAAGACGGGAGGAAACCGGGAGAGGGGGGAGAAAAACGCTACGAGACGAAGGGGAGGAGGAGGAGGAGGAGGAGGAGGAGGAGGAGGGGGGAAGAGAAATGAGCGTGTTTGGGTGTCACCTCCCCCGGCTGGGCCCAGAGGGGAGCGGGAGAGGGAGCAGCTCCGCCATCGCTCTTGTTTAATGGAGCGTGAGTCACCTGCAGTAGCGCTGCTGCGTTACCAGATTACACCGGCGACCCTCCCACACGCCATACATCAGCCGCCGACACACACGCACGCACGCACGCACGCACGCACGCACGCACGCACGCACGCACGCACGCACGCACGCACGCACGCACGCACGCACGCACGCACGCACGCACGCACGCACGCACGCACGCACGCACGCACGCACGCACGCACGCACGCACGCACGCACGCACGCACGCACACACACACACACACACACACACACACACACACACACACACACACACACACACACACAGAGAGGGAATCTATAACATCACTGTCACAAAACATATGCAGAGACAGAGAGACAGTGAGGAAAGGAGTGAAACAGCAAGAGAGAGAGAGAGAGAGAGAGAGATAGAGAGAGAGAGAGAGCAAGAGAATTGTATAGACGGGGGAGGGGTTACAGAATGAGAGAATCTCCCACCACTATCACAAATACATGCAGACATGAACAGTGAGAGCAAGAGAGTGCATGAGAGCATTACTGTGGTCACACACATACAGTACACAGGGGCAGAGAAATGGCCATATTGTACCTCACCAGTGGGTGCAATGCAGCGCTGGTTAAGAGCTCTTCTACCCTTGAGACTGGTTAAGACGGGAGAGCAGTGAGCTGGTGACAACGCTCCGTTTTATTTTGATCTGGCTCGTCCGTGTCCGAGTGAGTGGACATGACTGGAATGTGGCAGTCTGCGCATGGTGCCAAATCTGACCAACCTTCGCTGTGTGTAACTGCCCGCTTCCTTCTGCCAGCCTTTTCACAAGCATCTCTTAAAAACAGTGTGACAAGGAGGGGGGAATGAAAACACCATAAAGCCTGGAAGCCAGAGAGTTTTGCAACATCTCTAATAACTGTCTGGAGCTGGCAGAGCAAGTTGTCCTGGAACCTTTCTCATCTAATTGTATCTCTCTCCCTCAGTCTCAGTCTCTCTCTCTCTCCCTCAGTAGAACTCTCTCTCTCTCTCCCTCAGTAGAACTCTCTCTCTCCCTCAGTATAACTCTCTCTCTCTCTCCCTCAGTATAACTCTCTCTCTCTCCCTCAGTATAACTAACTCTCTCTCTCTCTCTCTTCATCACTGGTGAGTGTTCTCTTCCTCTGAAGTGCAGGAATGTTCTGAACTCATAAATCCCATGACTCAACCGCACTGGACACACTCATACCACTGCATCTTAGTATTCTATTACAAAACTAATCAAACTCACACTCACACACACACACACACACGCATGCTGCCACTTGCTGGACTAGTTGGTGGACTACCTGCCATAGACTATGGGAGTAGTGTAGGCTACATCTGGTGTTGAAGGCCTGGCCCGCACTCAGCCATAGTCGAGTCGGCGAGAAGCGTGCATGGGTGATTTGTTCTTAAATGTGGGCTTTTCGCTAGCCCAGTCTGTCCATCAAAAAATCTGCACACATGAACAATATTGGGACTACTGTATATATTGGGAATATTTGTCTCGTTCCGACATAAATTAAGCCCTGGGAAGAACCTACACAATGTTTCACAGGCAGTGAGTGAAAAAGTAAACAAAGGCAACAAAACTATATGACCAGTAAGATTTCCTACTCAATGACAACAGACCTCACACTATCACTAGTAACTCTGCACCATGAAGCTGACAATGCTGCAAGCGCGCAAGCACGCACACAAACACACACACACACACACACACACATAGACACACACTTTCCCTAACATGTGAACAGAAGCCTCAGGGCTCTATACTCCACTGTTGCTCTTGGTCCTCAGCAGCTGGTGTATCTGTTACAACACCTCCGAACACATTGATATGCACACGCACATACATACACACACACGCATAATCTTATTTTCTTGCTATCAGGTTTCATTTGTCTTGGTTGGCCCACTGTTTCTCCTTCCCATCCTGGCTCAACATCATCATCTTCATTACCATAGTGATAGAGAGGGAAAGACAGAGAGAGAGAGAGAGACTGGAGCCCAGACATAAACATGGTCACACCAAAACACACACACACACACACACACACACACACACTGAATCAGATCAGGCTAGCAGAACATTAATGAAAATTAAGCGTGCCTTTCTTTGACTGAGCTAATAATATTTTTCTACTGGCTAGACATATACCCCCCCACCCCACCCGACACACACACACACACACACACACACACACACACACACACACACACACACACACACACACACACACACACACACACACACACACACACACACACACACACACACACACACACACACACACACACACACACACACACACACACACACACACACACACACACACACATATATAGAAACTCACTTAATCATACCATTTGACCCTGGAACAAGGCTTGCTCACTCACTCACTCACTCACTCTCTCTCTCTTTCTCTCTCTCTCTCAAACCAGCGCCACAGCACCCAGTCTCTGTGGTGACTGACCTTGACGAGCGAGTGCAGGCTCTTCTCCCCGAACATGGTGCTGAGAAAGGAGCTCTCCTCCGGGCTCTGGACATGCGGCTGCAGCTGAGAGGGCAACACGGCCAGTAGCTCATACAGCCCTGCAGGAAGCACAGGAAACCGCGTTACACACACGCGCACACACACACAACCATGTGCACACTTATAAACACACACACACAAACACACACGGTCTGAGAGACCTTTGACAGACGGACTGACAGACATACACTTAACAGGCAGATATGTGCACAAACTTACCACATAACCATACAGTAGACAAAAGGGCAGACAGGCAGACACACTCACACACACACACTCACACACACACACACACACAATCACATCTGATGGCAGTGCACAACATACAAAGATGTATTTAGCAAAACAACACTCAAACATACACACATGTATACAGATATATGGCATATGGGATCTACTTTATGTACACCTCTACTGAATTATCATGAATTACCATCTAAACACACACAGGTATATGTGCGTGTGCATGTGTGTGTGTGTGTGTGTGTTTGGGTGGCGGGGGAAAGACTGGGCAGCTCTTCTTTCCCAGAGTGGACTTCCTGCCTTTGTCTCAACCCTTCCTGTTTTTCCAGGAATACATGGCTGGACTTAAGCAATAAATCACCAATAAATCACACACAGACACAGACACAGACGACACACACACACACACACACACACACACACACACGGCACAACACACACTTACTGTAAGCAGCAGCCCAGGTGAACCCTCCATTAGCCTTGTAAACCCTCACACGTCCCCCTAGTCCTGTCGCTTCTAACCTTTCAACTTAAATGGACACACCAGCAAGTGGATGTCTGTGGTGTTTGTGTCTGTATTTATGTGTGTGTGTGTGTGTGTGTGTGTGTGTGTGTCTACACTGTCGGTCAATGAGAAGAGCATGCCATATTATAAAAGATTTAAAAGAGCAGGGACCTAACAAGGGGGCGGGGGCATGTGGAAAAGCCATTGTTGAAGCAACAGACTTCAGTACTCACACACACACACACACACGCACACACATACACACAGAAACGCAGACACACACACACGTTCACTAAAAGGTCACTCTCTGTATCATTATGAGATCAAAGTTGTTTCTGGGTCAAACTTGAAGTAGTTATCAGTCAAGGTATTCCTGGCACAGAAGAGAGTGTATGTGTGTCTGTGTACAATATATATATATTATGTTTATATGTCGCTTTGGAAAAAGGCGTCTGCTAAATAACTATAACCATAACCATTACCAGGTTTATACACATAACATACATATCTACATAATATAGTATATATAATGTTATATATATAATATAATATGATATAATATGTATGTGTTTGTATGAATATACAATATACATAATGCTAATTATGGCCTTGGTATGTACACAGAGAGGGCTATATGTTAGTGTATGTTGGGTGGGAGAGGAAGTCTGCTCTGTGACCAACGTCAGGGTAGTTCAACCCAGTTCAAGCCAGGACACTCTTCATTTGGGCACCACACAAGCTCACGGTGTGGTGTTTACATATGTTCGTTTGCGTGTGTGTGTGTGTGTGTGTGTGTGTGTGTGTGTGTGTGTGTGTGTGTGTGTGTGTGTGTGTGTGGAACTGAAGTTGGACTGGAGACATGTGAATAGGAAGTTTTGCTCCAGCCATACGCGTGTGTATGTGTGTGTGTACAGCATATGTGTGTGTTTGTGTGTGTGTGTGTGTGTGTGCCTGTGTGTGTTTGCGAGTGAGCCCCATTCATTGTTAGCTTGTAATTACACAGGGATGTGGACCATATTTACCACTTGTAGTTTTGGCATGATTCATTTCCCATACCAGTTTATGGTATGGGGTTTAAAGACATACACATACACAAACACACACACACACGCGCACACAAACACACACTTATGGCTAGAGCTAAACTTCCTATTCCCATCTCCAGTAGTCCCACGGTGCTGGAGTGAAACAACAGTGGTTCTCAAACGTGTGTATTTTAAACAGGGCTGGGGCAGTCAGGTTGGCACTCACACAGGTCAGTGGCCTGAGCTGCACACACTGTAATTACACACGCACACACACGCACACACACACACACACATACACACACACAGAGGTCAATCCAGCGTGAAATATGCTCTGCTGGATTTCACACGAACACTAAGTATGCTGGCCAGAGGACACACACACACACACACAAACACACACACAGACACACACAGACACACACAGACACACACAGACACACACAGGCCAACTGGCTGCATTTGTTGAAATAAAGATTTAAGGCATCATTTCTGAAGCTTTATTTTTATGCTTTCTGACGAGTGAGGGAACTTTACTGAAAATAACTTCTTATGAAGATGAAGTTGACAGGACACACAACCCACCACCTTCCCACACAAACACACACACTGTGGACACACAGACACACTCGCCAAAACCACAGCTACACCGACTCAGGCCCACACGGTCATTGTGATAGTAGTGCTAAGCTCAGACATGCCAAAGACACAGCTCAAAACTACTACCATATGCAGACAAACAATCTAACGTCCACTCTACTACACATCAGTAGAGATGCTAAATGTGAACTGGGAGTCCTCGACATGAAGCTGCATGGACAGGCATCCAGACACAGAGTGGAGGATAGAGATGGAGGGAAGTGTGAGGGGGAACTGAGGAAGCGACGGCTGCAAGAGGAACTGAGGGCTGGACTCCGCACTGTGTTGACCTCATCCAGCACTAGGCTGAGTGAGTTATACTACTCCACTGTACCACACACACTCATACACACACATAACTTTACACACACACACACACACACACACACACACACTCATACATTCACAAAGAGCAAATGCTTCAAGAGCAACATACAGTCACAATTGGAGAGTATAGGGAAAGGAACAGACACACACAAACTATCCAAAAATACTTGGACAGTCACACACACACACACACACACACACACACACACACACACACACACACACACACACACACACACACACACACACACACACACACACACACACACACACACACACAGACACACACAGACACACACAGACACACACACACACACACGATGCTAAGGTAAGTCTCCTGGGCTCGCTACTGGGATGGCTCTAAAGGGAGCATTTTCCAAGCCTGCTGCAGAGGAATGGAGGAAGCAGAGGAGAGGACGAAAAAGACGAGTGTGAACATCCAACAGCTGCGCTCTGTGTCTGTCCATCCATCTAGCCATTCCCCTTCATCATCTACCTCTGCCTCCTCTCAACCCAGACAGAGGGAGGACTGAGAGAGAGAGGGAGGGAGAGAGAGACAGAGGGAGAGAGAGAGACAGAGAGAGAGTCAGAGAGGGAGAGAGTGAGGGAGGCAGAGAGAGGGAGAGAGGAATAGAGAGGAAGATGTGAGGCGAGATACTGACAGAAGAGAGAAGGCAGAAGAAAACAAATGACACAAAGTAGGAGCGACATGAAAGGAGAGTGACAGAGAGCAGCAGAAGAAAAGAGAGAGGTGTGCAATGTAACACCATTATGACAGCAG
>NC_085012.1:27458710-27541210 GCF_963854185.1 Sardina pilchardus
ACGCTCATCTCTGGACTCTGGTGTTTGTCTCATCCCAGACAGGGTCAGTGAAGGGCCTTATCTAACGGCCCTGCTATCACAAAATAGGACAAAGAAACGCACCAGTCCAACGCACATTCTGTGCTGCACAGGTCGGGTTCCAACTCAACGCTGTTACTCCTCACCCCAGTCAGTAAAGACTGAAGATCTTCAGACACACAGAGCTGATCTCAACACCAGTGAATGTAACCAAACGAACATGAGCGTATTCGTCCGATCATTTCTACCACTGGAATGTCGGCTCGATGACTGTATCCCGTGACTGTACAAGGTAAAAAAATGTATATCCTGATGCTCAGACTCAGACATGCCATTACAAGAGGTGGGCCTATCGCATTACCAGGCATTCCTGACTGCTGTCTCCGCACAGCACAATCTCTGGCTCTGAATCGGACAACATGGCGGAGGGATTTGGACGTCATCTATATCAAATGGAATGGCATGAGGACACGTCACTGCTCTCCACAAGCCTCTGCCGTCACGTGGCTATCGGGTCCATTAGTCTGCCGTTGGGCCGCTGACAAGCCGCGTCTGGGAGAATGCTTTGAGCTCACGGCCCCGCATTTCTCTCCATCGTAATCGCAGCAAACGTCTCCTGTCATCTCTCCACGTCTCTCATCCGTCTTCATCTGCAGCGCCGCGGTCTCCGAGGAGGAGCGATCACTCCGTGCGGATGGAGTCTGCGATGGAAATACAGTCTTTTTCCCCCCACTGGGCTCAAGTTCTTTGGGACATTCATTCTGATGTCGCGCATAATATTCAATTTTCTCTTTTCCATTTCTGCTCTGTTTGAAGAAGCTCTTGTGTGCACTGCGCGGTCTCCCCGAGCGGACTCTGTCCACTGCTACCAGTCCTCCTGCCTGTTTTCAATTGACATATCAAGGCAACACATAATGATGATCCCGATTGAGTCCAAATCAAAAACAAGGCCAGCGTTCTAAGCCAGATGCACGGATCAAAGCGGGCCGGGTCAGAACGCATTAGAGACTCCTGCAGGTTGATGGGGAGGGTACTGGCGCTGGACCGGCGCTCTGTGTCCAGCACACGTGAGCTGGTTCTCCGAGAGGCCACGCAGCGGACAGTGGGAGTGCTGGCCCCTGCTGCCTCGGGGACAGTAGAGGTCACCTTATCTCATCACGGCGACGCACTAAGCAGCTTGAGCCCAGATGGACACGGCCGAAGGCCATTCCTCTCCACATCATCTTTCCGTTTCACTTCTTCTCTCAGATCCTCCTCTCTCTCTCTCTCTCCCTCTCTCTCTCTCGCCTTCGTTTAGGCTCATCCTTTCCTCTTCTTTCTTCTTCAACTCTCTTCCTCTTTCCTCCGCTCTGGATGACTTCATCTCACCTCCCCTTCCTTGTCTCTCTCTCTCTCTGTCTCTCTCTACATCAGCCTGGCCCTGAGATTTTATCTAAAACTCATTATTCTATCCTTGCCTCCCTCGCTCCTACACATCCACTTGCATATATATATATATATATATATATATATATATATATATATCTGCTCCCTCCCAACACACAAACCCACAGGCAGGGAGAGAGAGAGAGAGGGAGAGAGAGAGAGAGAGAGAGAGAGAGAGAGAGAGAGAGAGAGGGAGGGATGATGGGTTACTGAGAGAGACAAAGACAGATACTGACTGAGCTATTCGTAGAGAATGGGCTCCTCTAAATTATTGAGCCAACGTAATGGGTGACTAGAGAACCAGATACCCTGCTGATGCCTCTAGCCTTACCACAGTTCAGAGGTCAACTCTAATAGGCGGACTCTGCAATCCGGCGACATCAGGCAGACGTGCGCTCATCACCAGTGCATGAACTTCACATCTGACTCAGGACTAACCCTGTCAATGCATGATTAACACAAGTGATGCATAGACCCACCACAACACAGAAGCCATATAACCATCCTTCTCCAAGAGGGAGGGGCAACTTCATCTACAAAGGGTTCTGTTGCTGTAAGGTTTGTTTGACCGGCCGACCACTTAATTATACTCTTCAATGGACACGGCAGGTGCACCAGGTGTGCCAGGTGCAGCGGGTGGGAGGGAACACCTGCGCAGAGCGGTAGAGAAAGAGGAGTAGTGACACTCTTATAAGAAATCGTGGAAAACGATGGCACTGCTTTTCCATGCCAGTTTCCAGGTTATGGGAGTTTTGGAGCTTCAAAACAGCCAATCACTTGGTCAGTAGTCAATGAGTTACTTGATTACACCCTCCAGCATCCACTATCCCACCCTCCTGCCATACAGCACTGTGCTTTTTTTAACTATTGATCGCGTGGCGGCAACATCAGAGAGTGTGCTCTCTGCTCTGCACCTGCAGAGATCAGCTCATTACTTACCCTGACATTCACATACTGGACTTCTGTTTTTTATTGTTAGCACACTGGCATGGATTGTTGCATTTCCCATTCCCTAAAAGACTGTACTTCAGTCATTACTCAAATACTGTCAAATACTAAATAAATGAAATAAATAAGTCAAATACTGCCATATGGTGTTGTTATAGTAATATTATATACAACTTCTAACTTTACTTAGTCACACACACACACACACACACACACAAAACCGGTTTTCTGTGTAAAATAATCATAGACCGTGAGAAAGTAGAGCAAACATTGGACATGAAAGGGGAACACACACCCAATACTGACCAGTAGAAACCTGAAACACTGGATGCTTTAACGGCTGGTGCGGCTCATATCACTCCAGAAATACACACACCTGGAAGGAGAGATAGAAGGAGAGAGGGAGAGAGAGGGAGAGGAAGGAAGAAAATAAGCAAGGGAAGTCTACATCATACTCATAAACATTTTTACGAGCAATTAACAGTCAACACAGAGAACCAGTAAAACACAGAGCACATATAAACAAAATCCACTGGTTTTCAATAAAAAACACAAAGTTGCCTGGGAGAAAATGTGTGCATGCACCTGCCTACTTTGAACACTAGATGGCATGATAGGACATTTACTAGCATAGGACACCAGGCGCGCACCTGCAGTGAGAGTATCTGTCCAAGTAATATAGGAGACTGGTAGCAAAAGTATCTGTGATAAAGACTATGATAAATAATGGAAAAGATGAGGTGTGTGTGTGTGTGTGTGTGTGTGTGTGTGTGTGTGTGTGTGTGTGTGTGTGTGTGTGTGTGTGTGTGTGTGTGTGGTATGCGAGAATGCCTTCCTCCCTAATCCTCTCCTCTCTAAATGGGAGGGAATTCAAGTTTTATCAGTGCATTCCCCTCTATTCCCACCCACTGAAACACACACACACACACACACACACACACACACACACACACACATTTGCACAGTGTTTCTGGTATCCAGGGTCACTATTGTGGCTGACAGAAACAATACTCTTTCACACAGACACTCAATTGCATTAAATGGACATTCATGAAACAAAATAAAAAATGCTCATTCTCTCCGAAGCTAAGTATTTTTCTCAGGCACTCTGGGTCTTGCACATACACACACTCACAAGCAACACGCTGAGTGTCTTTACAAGAGCACATGTTAACAAACCCAGGACAGATGCTCGCATCCACTTCACACAAAGGTGAAGCATTACTAATGAAGCATTCGTTCATTCCCTCTCTCTCTCTCTCTCTCTCACACACACACACACACACACACACACACACACACACACACACAGAGTCAGGTGATGAGGTGAGGGTTGACCCGTGCTCAGGGCCCAGGGACAGGGTCACTTGTCAGGAGAGCAGCACACCAGCTCCCTCTGCATTCTTTCACCTCAGTGCTAACAGGCATCTAAAATGTGTGCATACGTTTGGACACACACACACACACACACACACACACACACACACACTTTTAAGCTCTTCATATTTACCTCTGCAGAATACATGCACTTTTAGCATGCACATGTTTGTGGAAGTGTATGTCTCATGACTATGACAACCACTTCTCCCAGTAGAAAGCATGTGCTGTAAGCCATTATGGCATCTATAATTCAGACTACTCTGAAGCCTATCTTCTGATAGTACACTGATGCGGTATAGAAAAGCACGTATAGAGACACACAGCCACAAACATGCTTGCACAAAGAGCCTACTTCTTTCTCTACCTGCGTCAAGTATTCTTCTCTACTGGAGTGCACTCCATGGCAATCATGGCAATCCGTGCGCACCGAACGCTCGATGGCGTTTTAAGCCCCCAACGTCACCTTCCAGGCAGAGCTGCCACCCTAACCCTAACCATAACCGTAACATTAACTCATGCCTAACCATAGTGCCCTCCAGGCAGTACTGCCTTGAAGACAACATCAGGGGCTTACAACACCGAGAACTGCACCGGGCATACACACACATAAACACACATGCACAGACAAACACAGACACACACACGCACGAAAGATTGGCACAGATGTACAATGCAAGATAAGATGCAGAATTGTTGAAACATTTCCATCCCCTACAGCATGTTTCTCTCTCTGCAGCGTTCTTCTGTATTCTAAGTTTTCAGACTGTCTTTCCCTCCCACTCTCTCACTCTCTCTCTCTCTCTCTCTCTCTCTTCTGAAAGCTGATAAGCCAGTCCTGAAGCTCGGTCCAGACTGGAGAGTCCAAGGGGGAGTGTGTGGGGTCAACTCGGGCCATGGTCTCCAATTACATACACACACGACTAACGCACACACACACACACACACACACCTGGAAAGAGCAGGCAGGGCATTTTTCTGTGCATGTTTGTATTCTGGATGTGTGTATATGGGAGCTCCTCCACGCGCTGATGCCAAATCAACAATGCCTGTGAAAGGGCCTTGCCAAAGATGACAACTTTTTCCACTGCAATAAAAAGAGCTGGCAGGTGCACTCTGGGTAATGACCTTTCCATTCTGTGAGTGTTGCTGGGAGTGGGCTGATGGAAATGGGAGCGACGGGGACAAGTCACCAGAGAGCTTCACACTCCACTTAAAAAGATGAAATCTCTTTAGTCCTTTAGATAAGACTCCACAGTGTGCACACACCCGCGCGCACACACACACACACACACACACACACACACACACACACACACACACACACACACACACACACACACACACAGGGTGGGGGGGTGTAAAAGTGAAGGAGAAAAAGATAGACAGATTAAGTAAGGAAGAGGAGAGTGTGTGTGTGTGTGTGTGTTAGAGAGAAAGATATATAGAAAGGAAGAAAGTGGGAGACAGCGAAGGCAAGAAGATAAAAGATCAGTGTAGAGAGAGAAAGACTGAAAGAGTCAGAGAGAATGATGGCAAGAGAGAGAGAGAGAGCGAGTGAGAGAGAGAGAGAGAGCGGGAGCAAGGCCTCCTGATTAATCCACACACTAAGCAGCTTAGGGCTGAAAAACCAACAATGCCACTGGGCCACATTTGGGCACGGGATCAGACCCAACACCAACACACGGCACTACAGGCCCACACCCCAGCACCCCAGCGCCCCAGCACCAACGCTCCCCAAACCATGCACTCTCCTGCCCTCTCTGGACACTGGCACTCTCCCCCTCCCCTCTCTGGACACGGGCACTCTCCTGCCCTCTCTGGACACTGGCACTCTCCCTCTCTGGCGTCTCCTGCCCACTCCTCTGAGGCTCAGTCTCTTCATACGGTCTCTCTCGCTCCGTTTCTCTCTTCCTTCCTGCTTTCTCTCTCTTTCAGGTCTTCCAGGTGCTCTTCCTCTGAGCACGGCCTTTTCCACTGCTCCATTGGCCTCTCCCTCTTAGAGGCTGACCTCAGTCTTCCTCTCTTTCTCTTCTTCTCCCCCTCTCGCTCCTTCTCTCCCTCTCTTTCTGCCCACCTCCATTCATACTCAGCTCTACTGGGCGCAGGTGCATTGCTCACCTACTTAACACAGCACTTTTATACTTCCCGTATGCACAAGCAAGCATGCACGTGCACACACTCTCTGTCTAAGCCAAAACCACACACAGACACACAGACACACACACACACCTTTCGTCACCAGATCTTCCCACGGCCGTCTTTCAGACAGTCAGAAAGCACCTTTGAAAGCATATGACACTAATGGCCATTGAGTCACACACCCTCCCACTAAAGCTCATTGAGAACTTCCTCTTTTAAACAACAACGCCCAAGAACCTTCACACATGCCCATTAGATGACTTGCCACTGATCCCATTCACACTCCACACAAAGGCTCAGCACCACCCAGGCCACAGACTACAGACATACCCAACGCTTCAACCGACTTCCTGTCCTTCTATTCACTGATGCCACAGGGCCCCTGAGGAGTCTAAATCACCTGAGACTGCCCGGTGGTGGTGGTGAGTGGTGGGTGGGGGTCATTCACAAAGCCATGGATGTTTTTCCCGGTTGGTCAGACAGTGGAATGCCACAGCAATGACCCCCCCTCAGGCAGGACGGACCCCCCCCAATCATCGGAGTCGGAAATGGGGATGAGATGAGATGCCAACGAGGGGCACCCTGCTGCAAATCTACTGGGAGCCCAAATAAGACAGGGTGGGAACAAGGTGCCTATAAGAGCATCTGAGCTAAAAGAAATGGACGGACAAACACGCACACACACACACACACACAGTAACAGGGGCCCCTAGTTGTGCACAGGGAAGTCGACAGCAAATTCCACAGCTCACAACAGCAGGCTTTGTGTTGGTGAGGCCAGGGCTGAAGAATGAGCTCTTATTTATCGACAGGCTTGGCATTTTATCAATGGACGAGAAATGGGGAGGAGGACGGACAGTCTCCAATGGCCAGCGGGCAAAGGGCAGTGCTGACCAGTGGTCCTGACAGGAACACCATGAACACACCAATCCCACCATTAGAGCATCAACAAACACCTGCCTACAAAACAGTGTGTAGGTAGTGTGGGAAGAGTGTGTGAGTGTGTGTGTGAGAGAGAGAATGACTTTGATCGATTCACAAGTGACATTTTAAAATTCTCTCTATCTCTCTCTCTCACACGCACACACACACGCACACACACACACACACAATTAGCTGTTGAAAAGCTCATACAATGACCATATACACCTCAAGTACAATGGAGATAATCCCCAATGTGCTGACCATGCCTGATACTGCCATTCAAACAGAGAAAGTGGTATGTGAACATGAGTGTATGTGAAGGAAATAGTGAGTGAGTGTGTGTGCATGTGTATGCTTGTGAATAGTGTCCTGTGGGGCACTGTAGTGTGGACAGGTGTGTTTGAGTGTGTGTGTGTGTGTGTGTGTGTGTGTGTGTGTGTGTGTGTGTGTGTGTGTGGCGAGCAGTGTGCTGCAGACTGACCTGACAGGACGTAACCTAACACTGCTAAACTGGCCTGACTGAATGGACAGATATACGAGATGACTGTCTAAGCCAAAACCACACACACGCACACACAAACACACACACGCACACAATTAAAACAGTAAGGTTACGCTACTACTCACTCATATACGGATCTACAACTAAAGAGCAAAAAGCAAAAGGCATGTTTACATCCGCTCACTTACAACTCAACAGCATTCCACATTTGCACAAACAAAACAAACAAACACACACACACACACACACACACACACACAGCACTCAAGCATGAGTTCTCAGTATTATCAGCATCACACACCACTGGAGCGCACACTCCAGTCCACACTCCGTCTCTTTAATGCGCACACACACACGCACGCACACTAGAAGGTAATAATGGCACTATTGACTTTGTCCTGACTAAAGCTCTGTATCCAGCAGAGGGACTATTAAAGGCAAACACTGATGGCATCAGGAACAGACACAGTTCCATACCAGAGACTTTCCAATGAGGAGACAATGCACTCAACGAGTGTGTGTGTGTGTGTGTGTGGGTACGGTGTGCATATTGTGTCTATTAAGGTGAGAATGGTTAACATGAGTGTGGGTATCTCTGTGCATCTGTGCATGTGTGTGTGATACTACTGTCTATGTGAGTGAGGGTGTGAGTGTGTGTGTGTGTGTGTGTGTGTGTGTGTGTGTGTGTGCACAGCATTCAGTAATGAGCAGAAAGAATTGTTTGACATCAATCATCTCCAACTGCCACACTAGACCCAAGGCTGAGAGCACAAACGTACACACACACAAAAACGCACAGATAGTCAGATAGACATTTACAGGAGAGCACTTTGACATTGACCTTGAGGACAGCATGTACTGCTGCAGCAGATTGCACTGTCAAAATGAATAAGAGCCTGTGTGTGTGTGTGTGTGTGTGTGTGTGTGTGAGAGTGGGCGAGCGAGTGAGAGAGACAGAGAGAGAGTGTGTGTGTGTGTGTGTGTGTGTGTGTGTGTGTGTGTGTGTGTGTGAGTGAGTGAGAGAGATAGAGAGAGAGAGACAGAGAGAAAGAGTGTGTGTGTGTGTGTGTGTGTGTGTGTGTGTGTGTGTGAGAGAGAGAGAGAGAACTACCATAGGAAAAAGGAGAAAGGAAAACGGTTGAGGAGAGCAAGAGAGGAGGGAGAGTGATGAAGGAGGGTGAGGAGCGGAGGCTCCAGGATTAGCCTGCTCTGCTGCTGCGCTGCTGCTCCTGAGAGGCATTATAGTGGAGGCCAGCTCAACTCAGCTCCCCACACGGGCCTCCACACTGCAGGGCCCAGGGAACCTCATTACACACTCACACGGCCCGGATTACAGGTGCGCTCCACCCAGGAACTCATATTAGCTTTCCAGCCAAGGGCCTGTGCCAAGGTACGCTCTCGTACACACACACACACACACACACACACACACAATTACCTCTTAAGACTTTTGTAGGGCTGCCACAAACAAACACAGACGTAAATATATAAGTACTGACACACATTCAAGAACACACACGCATGGACGTGGACACACACACACACACAAATATACTACTCTTCTGGGTAATCCAGTTAATCCAGCCATAGTTGAGAACAGGTTCATGTCTGCTTATGCTAGGTTGTCCTCATCACCATTCATTCACTTAAGTGCTTAACTAGTCAGTGAAAGCAACGAATCAGTTTGTGCGTATGCATGTGTGGGACCAAGGCCTGGAAGAGAAAGGGTGGAGAGAGAAGATATTGGCAAAGGAGAGGAAGAGCTATAGAGAGAGAATGGAAACTTGTGCTTTTGTGTGTCAAGCTTTTTTTGTGTGACTGTCTGTGTCCCTTTTTTGTGTCCTTTTGTCCTTTACTCTGTGAAAGAGACACACGGACAGACAGAGATACCACGCCCCTCGTTGTCACAGGTGAACTTGTTTCCTTCTCGCCGCTGAATTCCAGCAGAAGGGCATGACGAGGCAAGCAGGCTGCTCTGGAGCCAGATCACTGACATCAGATCAGTACGCTTTATGCCAGGAGATTCAGTCAGCACTCAGCACTACTCACGTAACAAACACAAAGGTCCTAACACCGACACACAAACACGCATACAGTACACACACAAACACACATACAGTACACGCACACTCACACGCATACAGTACAGTACAGGCACACACACACACTCACACACATACAGTAAGAGAGAGAGAGAGAGAGAGAGAGAGAGAGAGAGAGAGAGAGAGACAGAGAGAGAGAGTGCGCTTTGCCAGCCGGCTTGTTCACCAGTGGCCCAGATGGTAGCTGACGGCGTGGAAAGTTGGATCATGATGTTCACTTAAGAGCTTTCCCTTCTCTCTCATATGGCTAAAATAAGCTCATGCACCCTTCACCTCTACACACACCTGCACACTGACAGGGGAAGCCTAGCAGCTGTTACAGACACACATATACACACATACACACATACACACATAATGTACATACACAAACCATACAACCTCACCCCCCAGCACCCACACCGGCTCAGATTGCACACAGAGGCCTGGGGTCCAAGAGGTTGCATTTATGTTGAACGGCAAACATTTATGAGAATTAGATGGCTACATTGGCCAAACACAGGCGTGAGCACAATGTAATTATACTGTATGTACTGCACTGTATACATACTGTATACTATTCACAAGCCAAAGTGCATATAGTGTGTGTGTGTGTGTGCACATTTGCCTATGTGTGTATGCGCGTGTGCACATGCCACCTCTTGCTCTATACAGCATGAGGATGCAAATATTTGGCCTTGTGTTTTAACAACTGGAGGAGTGGGTGCTCCCATTATGGTTGGTTGGTGGTCACACACACACACACACACACACACACACACACACACACACACACACACACACACCTGATTAGGGCCAACTGGGTTCAGTACAAGTGATGGAGTGTTACACCCCACCCTTACAGGGCTCTTTAGGTGTGCACAAAAACCCTCTACTGACCCCAAATCCTAATAATCAATAATACACTTTCAAAATGAGAAATGACCCAACCAGTGGGATTTATTCACATTAAAGCCTACCTCACACTGATAGACTTGGGAAAGATTATTGAAAGATTGTAGTCTTTTAACTAATGCCCCTCATTCAAGCTTTACTCAAAAGACTACAATCAAGAATCTTTCCCAAATCTTGTCAAAGTCTGTCAGTGCAAGGTAGGCTTTAGACACACAATTACGAGGTACTAAATAAAGACATGACAAAAGTCCAAATCAAGATAACGGGACAAAGTCGCAAGCTGAGAAGCAGTAAGACAGTCAGCAGTCTCCAAACCAAAAGCCTCTCCTCAGAAACTGGATCCTGGAGCCTTTAACTCCTGATCAATCAGCAGGCCAGGTGCTGCCAATCAAGGCTGTTGCAAGCAGAGCACCTGAACACAGCACAAAAACAGCACTGGGAACACACAGCACAAGAAACACATACAGTCGTAACATGCAGGCAAGTTGTTAAGAGCCTGTACCTTACTGCAGATAAAAAAAAGTTGGAAAGGGGTGGTGCAGGCTGTGTGTGTGTGTGTGTGTGTGTGTGCGCATGTGTGTCTCCGTCTGACAGAGCGCTGACCGTCTGCCTGGAAACCCCCCAGACTTTCCGAACTGACTCAAATCCCAGTCGGAGACAGCGCCAGTCCCATGACAACTGGATGTGTGTGTGAGGGGGGGACGTTTGGGGACAGTCCTAATGTGTGTTGTGTTAAAAGTTAGACAATGCTGCGCAGTTCCGCTGGAACACTAATGGGATATGATAAGAGGAATGCTTTGAAGCTCCAAAGGAGCCTTTGTGCTGCCGGCTGAGGCCTTTATTGGCTATGAGGGATGCTGTGAGTGGCTGTCACTGGCCTGGGTCTGGGTGGACATGCATGCAATGACTGCCCTTTTTATTTTAAGAGTGTGTCTGTGTGTGTGTGTGCGTGTGTGCGTGTGTGTGTGTGTGTGTGTGTGTGTGTGTGTGTGTGTGTGTGTCTCTCTCTTTATGAGTAATTCTATGTGCAATGGCCGGCCGCGTTTGAATGAATGGCTCCAAATGAATGAATGCCATGTGCAAGTGTGCTTGTAAGTGGGAGTGTGTGTGTTCTCATTGCATGACTGTGCTCCGGGCCCTACAATGAAGGCCATTGTATCTGAGCCCCAAACACGACCACAGTAGTGCACCCCAACTCTACAGACCCTGTACCACTCCCCCTGACCCCAATCTGCCAGCCAGCACACACACACACACACAATTCCATCTCCCCTCCTCTCCCAATCTCTTCTCTCACTCTATCCACATCACTCCATTATTTTAATCAGTCTATTCTCAATGGCTTCACATAACCTCCAATAGACAGAGGGGGGGGGGGGTGCAGGGGGAAATACCTCCATGGGTTTGAGTCTTGATAAATATGCAGAAGAGTTTGTGTGTGCTAGGCTACAGCCGAGTAGTGGACCACTCTGTGTCCAGCCTTCTGACTGTAATTCAAAACCATGGCCGGGCCAGACAGCTAGTTGTGAGATATACACTGAGTCAAAGAGTATTAAAAATAAATCTGCTTTATGGCCTGTGCTGACTGCAGACCTGCAGTGCTGTAAACATGCCACTCTCTGCCTCCCACACTCCCAGATGCTGGTCCTGCTACCAGCAGTTACTATCTAACAATACTGTATATTGTAATGGCTTACAGTCATTTCCTGTGTATTTTCTGTATTGTGTATAAGCTACATGACAGTGTTTTAAGCTAGTTGAAAGAAACAAAGGCATATAATTACCATATTAACTGCCCCAATGTATTAACCTCATAGCTGAAGACATTTTGCCAAATCATCAATATAAGCCATGGAAATAGTTGTGAAATGATGGTACTTTGATGCATTACTTGCATATACAGTTTATGTGCTGAATAGTGAAGTCCCACAGCTATGTTGATGTCCTCGGGAAAAAAGTGTGGTTATGTTCTTCCACAGGGCCAAGAGTCTGTAGTGCCTAGTAGTGTTTGGCAGCACAAGAGAGGACTCCTAAGTGCAATCCCTAGAGGAACTGGACGGAGAAGCTAGGGATGTTAATGGCACCTTTAACCAGAACACTTCACCAATGAAATGCTCAATGGTGGTCAGCTTATAGGAGGCTCAGCGGTCAGTTAATAAGAATCCCATTGGCCAGTTAAACAGCAGCACATTGATCAGACAATAAGCTGATTAACGAGTTAAGTTTCAGAGGCTCATTGGCCATCTTGGCAGACGCTTGTTGGAGACACTGAGGGGATGTACCAGCGGTGTTACAGAACAAGGGAAGGAGACGGCTGATCCATGACCAGCTCCAGCACAGTCCAGCAAACCGGAGAGCCTCAACAATGGTGGTGCCACTGAATTGCTGAACAGGAGCACATACTCAAGAGCTGACCAAACGCTAAGAACGGAGCCATGTTTGCAACTGATTCTTGTTCTGTAACGGCGGGCTAAACACTAAACACCTTGATTTGCTAATTGCTAAAGTATGTTAGGGGGGCCATCAGCTGACATGTAGGTCTGAATGAGCTCAGTGGTGAAGTTTAAAGACACGAGTCACATGAGACTGGATTTCATAAAGCCGAGATGCCTTTACATGGTAAAGTGAAGGCCTGGAGCGAGGGAACGGCTGCAGGGGCGCAAACAAATAGTGGGAGCTGCAAAGCCCCATCTCAAGGAGGCTGGAAACCAGAGTAGCGCTGCCATCCCAGGCCAAACTTTACACCCTCAACAGGGCCAAATAAAGAGAGGTCCTTTACACACACACACACACACACACACACACACACACACAGACACACACAGACACACACAGACACACACAGACACACACAGACACACACACACACACACACACACACACACACACACACACACACACACACACACACACACACAATTAGATACAGCTCACTTAGTAGGTGATTTTTAAGCAAATCCTTCGTGAGGGCCAGATTCATGAGGAAGAAAAATCGTTTTAGAGCAACGGTCAATTTAATTAGAGACCTTTTCACCTCCCTGCAATCTGGCTAATCTCTAAGAGAGTGACTATGCAAATTCACCTGACTAAAGTCACTGTAATGTCAAACGAGACGTCTTTGGACACACTGAAATGTAGTCGTAGTATGCTGGAATATTAAACTCACAGTCATAGACACATGTAAGGGAGACAGAGAGAGAATGAGAGAACCATATGGTGTGTGACACCAAGTCTATGTGCTGTCTAAATAAACGTGTCTAGCCTACAGTACATGTACTCTACATCCCCATCTTAAACTCTCATACACACACAGTCAAAAACGTACTCTCTACTACAACAACTATTTCCCTTAAGACGTTAAGGACACACTCACTACCATTATCTAATCATAAATACTTAATAAACATATATACACACACACCCACACCCACACACACACACACACTTCACAGTGCCACACACACACACACACACACACACACACACACAGTCTCTCCATGCCATGCATGACTGACTATGCATGGGATACTGGAAACAGTACTGAGCAATCTTTGTCATGTGTTCTTCATGCAATTGTCTTTAAATGCGTGTTATGGGGGGTTATGCTAAGTCTGAAATGTACAAAAACTACACCAACTACATCAAAGCAAAACAAAACCACTTGACCATTAGTCATTACTTATTTATGTATAATGCCTTTAGCTGCATTGTGAGCACACAGTCATTTCATTTTTGTACTTACTTTGTGCACCTTGAAGAGCTACACTTACGGACACGCTTTACGCAAACGCTCCACACACAGGCAAGGTAAATACGCTATGAATCTGTTTGCACATGCTTGAAGCTCCTCCTGTTCCAAAGTATGTATATCATTTCTCTACATCTGTTTTCATTCTCCTGCAGACACTGTAAAATATCTCTCCACCATTCCAGCAGACACTGCACCACCAGGGGAGTTGGACTGTCAAGGTCCTGGTATGAACTGGAACCTATCTGGATTTAGCTGTATCAGCGGGGATTATAGGCTGTGTGGCGCCGTCTCGATGAAACGTCCTGAAGTTGCCCAGAACAAGTGCGGGCCGACTCTCTCTTCAGAGCTTAGTGTCAACCTTTCAGAGATCAGAGACCATCACTGCAGAAAGCCACTACACCACACTACACTTCCCCTTAATTATATAGGAGTAGCAATCATTTCAGATATCTGGCTACAATGGAAAGAGTGCACACAGTCAGAAGTCAGCGGGAGAGAGAGAGAGAGAGAGAGACAGAGACAGAGAAGATGGCAAAGAGAGTTATATTTGTCGTACAGTAAAAACCCAAGATTACAACCTGTCAGATGAGCTATTGCTGGACACAGAAATCCATTGTTGTCAAGGAAGTGCGGAGCTGGCCTTAAAATGAAGTGTAAACAAAGGGTCTGCCGAAAGGAGCTTATAGGTGGCCTTTCTCCTGCCCGTCCGTTCTCAACAGGTCTGTCAGTGGCAGCTGAGTGCAATCTCCCGGCCTCGTGGGCCTTCCTCTGACCAAACCACATTAGCGTGCGTGCGTGAGCTTCTTTCGGTGTGCTTTAATGACCTGACTAGAGCTCCATTTCCCCCTGGAGGGACACAATAACAGTTAGCTCTGGGTGAATGCCTCGGCTGTGCCGGAACAGCAAATGCAAATGACAGCGATATGATACCCGAGCGCTCGGCTCCCAAAACCACAAGGCGCACAGTTAGGCAAACCAAGAGGAAAGGGGAAGGCCGTGCGAATCGTTCTTTCTTTTTTGACGCTTCAATGTCTTTTCAGGTTTTCCTTATGTTTTTGTCCTTTATAATGAACGATGGCTGCTTTGTGACGGACTCTTCAGTGTTCACTGTAACTTGATCAAGTGTGACCCCTCCAGGCTACCATAGCAAGTCTGGTTTTTCTAGCTCATAGTAGTTTTCCAGGCTGTGAGTGATTGGTGGGCTGGCTAGACGCACCTGGACACAAAACACCTTTCCTTACTTAAAAACAGACACACAAAGAACCAAGCATACACAAATGCGTGCGGACCCACACACCACACACACCACATACACCACACACACCACACACACCACACACACCACACACACCACACACACCACACACACCACACACACACACACACAAACCAGTATGGCCTTTAGGACACTCTACCACAGATCATGGTTCTTGCATATGAGGAAGTAAAACTTATGACCAAGAGTTCAGTGGTCTGGCCCTCAGCTGCACACAGTCAGCACACAGAGACCTCGTCAATAGTGACCTCTCTGTACTGGAAAGGGCTCCGGACAGGACCCAGTCATGACAGAGGGTATGACCGAGCAGTGCCTGCTCAAAAAGAGCTGTGTTCCACACAGACAATGGCACTCTGTTCATAAACTTCCAGGCAACTGGTCGCAATTTTATGTAATCTCTCTTTTTTTCCGCTTCGGTGTTCAATCCTCCTCCATTTATATTATGCAAGCAAATGCTTTGCATTTTTGATACACATCTTTTTGATGCTTACAATTTCCTTCTGTTCCAGTATTCTAGCAATTACAGTCCACACACACACACACACACACCACACACACCACACACACACACCATTTAATTATGTTACAGGCCAGTGGCTTTGGGCACCACTTTAGAAAGGCGGCAATGGTAGAATGGTTGGCATTGTATATCTGCAGAATGACTGACTTGTAGGAAACAGTAGGGAGAAAGAGGGAGTGAGAGAAGAGAAATGGGGACAGGGAGGATGTGGGGTCCAGAGAGAGAGGGGGGGACTATGCCAGTCTAGAACTACAACTACATAACAGTCATTTGTTATAATGGAAAGCAGTGGACAAGAATCAGAGGCTGAGCTCTAGCGAAGGGGAGAGAAAAGTTAAACTCACCATTAGTGGTGATAGCCTACATGCGTACTGCTGCACCTGGGCAAGACAAACAACACACGAGAGGGGTGACAATGGACCTGTCCCTAAGGTCTGCTATTCAAAACACACACACACACACACACACACACACACTCACCTCAAATGGCACCATTAAAATGTAATCTAAAACAACTCACATTTAGCTGAAATGATCCTGTACTCAACCTCAACGCATAGTGTTTCACACTATTTACCAGATATAGGCTTACACACACAAACAAACATACAAGCAAATAAACAAACACACACACAGACGGCAAGGCTAGTATGCAAACCATTAAGACGGACACACACATTCAAAGACAAAAGCACCGATGGTTGCCTAAGCCCACACACACAAACACGCTGGGCCATCATCCATATGCGCCACAGTAGTCTCCCTCCCAACATCTGCCTTGGCTATTTCTGCCTGCCTGTAATTGTCCTGACAGCAACCTCAGCCCTGGAGATCACTCAGATGCAATCATAAACACTCAGAGTCTGTCATTAGCAACAAGCAGCATGATAACACACTGATACAAGATCACGGAAAAACACACACACACAGATCCTATATGCATTAAAACAAAACTCATAACTCATAGGCATACGCAAACATGTAGACACGCGTAATGACATCATAAATAAGGCCACTAACACAAACACACAAATCATACACACATACACACACTCTCATATTATAAACACACTCACATCTGCCAATAGTGTGTCAGCCCTTTGCATGGTGTGAGTGGGGGACATTTTTTCCGTGGGCCACCGGAGTCAGAGCCTTAAATTAAGTCACCGCGCTGACTGAGCCCTGTGGCCTGGGAGGCCGGCTCCTCCTCTGGGCTCAACCCACAACAGTGCCGACTCACTGCTGACGAGCCGCACATCAGCAGCAGTGTCATTCCACAGACTGCGCTGGGCAAAGGGGAGGGGGAAACTGGAGCGTGGTGGAGGGTGGAGGTTGGCACGGAATGGCCGACAATAGGCCAGAGAGAAAGCGCATGCATCTGCGGGGATCCGATACTCCTCCTAACACACATCTCTGCCTGGAGCCTCAAAAATAGGGGCGTTTGTGTGTGTCTCTCTCTATCTCTGTATTGTGTGTGTGTGTGTGTGTGTGTGGCCCTCAAGTAATTATATGGTATGGTTAGGCATGGAGTTCAGCTTTACAGCTGTGCAGTCAGTGGTGTGAACTGTCTCAAATTGTTCATATCTATATCGAAGAATGTGGCTGTGTGTGTGTGTGTGTGTGTGTGCTAAGCTAAGCACTTGACCCCGTCAATTGGAGGGTGAAATTGCTCTATTATTACTGAGAACACTCAACACACATACAGAGAGAGCGAGCGAGTGAGAGAGAGAGAGAGCCCATATAAGAAAAATAGAATTGTGAGAAATGTTTGTGTGTGTGTGGGTGTGTATTCTGGGTCACAATGAGGAGATTATCAGATGGTTTGCACACACAAACACATACTATGTTAAACACAGGCGCGCACACACAGTCTCCAGAAAAGCCTTCCAAATGCCCTCTGAAAAGAAGCAGCAGTGTGCTGAGGCCCGGAGAAGGAATGAGAGATTGGCTGGATAAAGGAGAAAAAAAGGAAAAGAAAAGGAACTCTCCTCCTCAGCACAATCCTAAGAGCTGAACGCATCCATCCTCTCACCACTCCTTTTCTCTCCCTCGCTCCTCTGTTCTTCTTTCGTCTCTCTCTAATTAGTGCACACACAGGGAGGCAGCACGAGTCTCACACACACACACAGACACACACACACACACAGACAGACACACACACACACACACACTCCCTCTCTCTCTCACACACACTGAATGTTCAGTTCAGCTGGTCAAACTGAGCAGTAGAGCTGACAGGTGTTTACAGGAGGAGAGCACACACTGGTACCAGCCTGATAAAACAGCCAGCTGTACACCTAATCAGTCAGTCCTAACCCCCCGCCCCCCCCCCCCCCCCCCCCCCCCCACACACACACACACAACCTCCCCTCCCCAACACACACACACTGTCCACTCAAATATCTGTTACTCTAACTTTGATCAGATAAGCATAGTTTAATTAATGTAGATGAGCAGTCAGAGCATGATCCATCTCATCCACATCTATCCTTCAAACACTTGTTATAGCTTTAAGGACGTCTCTCAATCCATGAACCATATGCATGCAATAAGATCCATATGCATGCAATAAGAAAGCTTAATGTGCAATAATATCAGTGCATCAGCTAGCTTAGTTTTACTAATTAAATATACAGTACTGAATACCTACATGACTTACACATAACTTTTAGCCTATTCAAAGTTATATTCTGAAGAAACTGGCCTACTTAACTAAATATAGAGTAATTCACTGATTATTGTGTTCTTTCCTTTCACAGCTGTGCACTTCATTAATGTTCATATGGAATTCAGCTCCTTTTGAAACACCCTACAATTCAACTGATTCCTCAGGATTTCTGCTCTTGATTTTGGATTTATTACCATGTTATACTGATCTTAGTTTCTGTTTTGTTGTAATGTTTTCCTTGGACATGCTTTAAAAAACACATCAAAACGGTGCAGTCCACACAGGTCTGACCTTTAGTTCACATCTCAAACACAGATGAAGATACACACACTGACAGAGCCAAGAAGTATTTATAGGGGCACACAATCCCAAATAGGAGGACACTGATTTACAACAAGGGGCATAACTGTGTCATGTAACATTGGCATCAGTTATCATTAGGGCACAGAGTTGGCAGCCATAGGGATTTTTATGTGAGTTCACCATCTCTCTGAATGACACAGAAAGCTGCACTCACTGTAGATAATGTTTTATTTATTTAATGCTTGGTTCTTACAACTCGCCATACTTTGTATCACTGAAATGGGACGACGAGAAGTGGGACTTGTGTTTTAAACCACATCCACGCATAAAAATAGAATCATAACCATGCCGTCTTATTTTAGGATCACCTCCCCACCCCAGAACCCCCCCCAACCCCAATCCCGAGTTGGCTGAATAATTCACAGGGAGCCGTGCATGGAAAGACTTCATCTATAAACCAGCAGGAGCATAAACAAGGCAGGTTGGTTAGGCCCTCTCTGCTGACTATGCCTCAGCCATCAACAGTCTGCAAACTATACTAGACTATCTCCACACGGAGAGTCCACACATGCTGGGGCTGATGATTCTGATATGCAATGCCCTGCTGCAAGCTTTCCTGGCCTCCAAGAACACATGCATTTCTGAATACAAACTAAGAGTCAACACATTAAACAAACCCTAAAGAATTCCAAAACCATCAAAACACCATCTCTATAAACAGGAGAGAATACAAAAACAAACTGCAAAAGGTTCAACAACACTGACTCAACAGAATATGAAATGATGCATTGTTTATTCAATAAACAACCATTTTATTCCATTGCGCCCAGGAATCCAAAGATCATTTTCATATGGTCTGTGACTATTATATTGACGAACTAATTTACTGTTTGACATATTTGCAAAAAACATGGCTTGTGTAGTCTGTGTAAAAGTTCAATGTAGCAGACTATATCATAAGAATGGGTTGGCCTCCCAAATTGTGGATTTTCTCATTTCTAATTAGTCTTTGTGGTCTTTGAAGATAGCATGTATGCTGAAACAGTAAGTATACCACAAACTGTACCACCGTACTACTACTCACTCAACCACCCATAATTTACAAAAATGCATCCAGACATGGCAAATGTCATAAAAACAAATGAAGGCTGACTGTGTGTGTGTGTGTGTGTGTGTGTGTGTGTGACTTTCTTAAAGAAACATAGCCATGCCCAAGTATAAGCCTAGACTCCACTGCACTATGCTGTGCTGTACTGTGCTTTGGGGTTGAATATCAGAGAATGAGAATGCTACTACAGTTTCACAAGGCAGTGCGATGACCTGCTATACGCTCAGCCTTACCCCCCGCTGCTTCAGACATGGTGGGAATCACATACACATGACCCTGACATAACCCCCCCCCCACCCCCACACCCCCACAAACACATACACACAGAGACACACACACACACACTTTTCCCACACTCTGCACTCAGCTCCTGGGGTGTCTGTGATGTGCTGCCTGTTGCCGGCAGACATGTGGGGGTTCATATTTCCCTGGGGCCGAAGGAAAAACACACTCTTCTCTTACAGCGCTGCTGAGAACAGAGCTGCTCTGGCCAGCCAGCCCTGCACATGTGTCAGCGTGTCTCTGGAGCTCCATGCACACCGTCTGATGTATAGGATATATTTTCATTGGCCCTGTGATACTGCAGGGGCCACAGCCACAGGTACAAGACTCACTCTGCAGGAGGGGGGAGGTCCACTGGCTGAAGGGTGTAGAGGAAAGGCTAATGTATGTTTGTGCGTATGGATCTAGTCTGAGTGAAGTCTAAGCTCAGAGTCTGAGGCTAAGTCCACACTAGTCCAAATCAGTTTTAATATGGATTTTCGTAAACAAATCGAATCGACTTCCCACAAGCACGTATCAGTTTTGCAGTAGATACAGTGTGTGTCCACATTGCGTCATTGATATGCAAATCTTTCGACCGTTCACCATTTGTCAAGTCCCACATCCCTATGTTACTGTTGTTAGGTCAGATAAACAATGGCCATGCAGCATTAAACACCTGCATAAAAACTCATAAGCGTACAGTCTACATGGTTTACTGTCTGCTAAGATAAACAAACAAAGGAACAAAATAGCAGACCTCACGTGATGGCCAATATAGAACATGAGAACATGAGGACATGTAGACTACTCCTTTACAGGAGCTGCATGTCACTCACAGCAACTCTGACTGCATCTGTGTGACAGCATGTGACTGTATGTGAGTGTGAGTCAGTGCATGCTTGTCTCAGTGTGTGTGTGTGTGTGTGTGTGTGTGTGTGTGTGTGTGTGTGTGTGTGTGTGTGTTTGTGCTCACACCAACAGTATCTGTGTAATGTGTGTGTGTGTGTGTGTGTGTGTGTGTGTGTGTGTGTGTGTGTGTGTGTGTGTGTGTGTGTGTGTGTGTGTGTATGAATCAGTGTCTCCCCTGTATAATAGGCTAGACCTACTAGTTGATTAAAAAAAGGATTTTCATATCCAACACTACCTAACTGCCTATTCCAGGTAGCCTAAATTACTGAAACACTGTGTGAAATAACAAAGTCTACCAGCAACACAACACAAGGGAAATATCTATAGGCCTGCCATGCAGTAGGATAAGCTATTACAGGGTTTAATGAAAGGATATTTCCTGAGCCTGAAGTTAGGCTGACATTTCAGACATTTTTAAAGATATGATATTATATAGGCTAATTGCCTACGTTCAAATCTTGTCACACGCCTGAATTCAGGCACAGAGCCAAAAAAGAACCGAAATGAAAACAATTCTGTTTTCAGTGCCTTGTGTGTGCTCATGTGCACCAATAGTGTATGTGTGTGTGTGTGTGTGTGTGTGTGTGTGTGTGTGTGTGTGTGTACCAACGGTATGTGTGTGTGAGAGAGTTTCTGGTAGTTTGAGTGTAGGAGCTGACTGTTGACCTGAGGGATGTCATGTGAATGACCTTGTGGCTTGCAACAAATGTGTCAATAAGCTGTGTGTCCTTGACTGCTCCTCTCACTTTCACTCTCCCTTCTCTAGGCTCTGGTCTCTCTCGTGTCCCTCTCTCTAAGGTCTCTCTCTCGTGTCTCTCTCGTGTCCCTCTCTCTAAGGTCTCTCTCTCGTGTCTCTCTCGTGTCCCTCTCTCTAAGGTCTCTCTCTCGTGTCTCTCTCGTGTCCCTCTCTCTAAGGTCTCTCTCTCGTGTCTCTCTCACGCACACATGCATTCTAAGGTCTCTCTCTCGTGTCTCTCTCACGCACACATGCATTCACACAACACAACGCAACGCAACGCAACGCAACGCAACGCAACGCAACGCAACGCAACGCAACGCAACGCAACGCACGCACGCACGCACGCACGCACGCACGCACTCTCCCCCCACCTGACAATGAGCCAATGTGGTCATTCTCAGAGGAGTGCATAGGGAACTCAATCCTTTGCTTTTCCAGTGAACTTTGACCCCCCCTACAAGCCAGCCGGCACTTGGGAGTGATCTTCCTCCATGTCACCACTTCATGCCTGCAGAAGCTGATGCGGGCCTGCTACTGGTTAAGCATTTACCTCTAGCTCAGCACTGGCCTGCATATGGAGGGACTGATTTGAACTGAATAATTGTGAAATTAAGGTGGCAGTTGAAACTGGACCTCACCACTTCTCTTTTTCTCTTCATCTACCTCCTCTATAGTCTCCATCTGTCTGTCCTCTCTCGCTCTCTCTGTTTCTGATGAAAGGCATTCCATTCATTAGACCTGCATGAAGACAGGCGTTATCCCTACTAAGCCAGTCTCTCTGATTAGTGGAACTGTGTCACACCTTAAGATAATGAGAGCTGACCTGCTGTCCATTCAGCTAAGAGGAGAGGATACTCACGCAGGCCTGCATGCGTGTGTGTGTGTGTGTGTGTGTGTGTGTGTGTGTGTGTGTGTGTGTGTGTGTGTGTGTGTGTGTGTGTGTGTGTGTGTGTGTGCATGCCAGCGTGTGTGAGAGTGAGCGTGTGTAGGTCGAACGGAGCATGCAACATGTGTCTCTCACTAAGTGTGCATGTCAAAGAGAGAGAGAGAGAGACGGAGAGAGAAAGAATAAGTGTGAGTGTGTGCAAGGATACGGTTACATTTCAGACGATGATCTAATTACTTTCTCTGACTGACCAGGGAGAGCAGTTAACCTGAACAAAATCCACCCTTGATCTGTCGGACTAACCCAAATTAATAGGAGTAATTTTGCAAAACCGACAGGGCTTTACACACACACACACACACACACACACAGACATACACACACACAGACAGACACACACACAGACAGACACACACACAGACAGACACACACAGACAGACACACACACACACACACACACACACACACGCGGGGGACAAGGTGAAAGACGACTCATCTGTGTGGGGCAGCTTGTTTGTGGCCGCTCATTAGACGAAACAAAACACTAGTGTCTCCTTCCTGTTAATCAGGCTAGTTCCACACAGGCAGAGGGAGAGGGACGGGGTGCAGGACACAGTGACTGACTGGTGACGAAGGACCCTCACCACCTCTCATTTGGGAAGCTTGAGTCCTGGCCCAACTATTGATCTCTCTCTGACCATCAGTAAGTGACTGACTGATGAAGTGAAAGCGAGAGAGAGAGAGTACACAGGAGAAGAGTGGGGGAGAGAGAAAGAGAGAGAAACCTCAAAGGGATGGTCTATTTCTTAGCAGAGCTCCTCTCTGTTGGGCTGAAGCTCACATCCCAGGAGGTCAATTAGCAGCCGAGAGGAGATGGCCTGAGCCCACAGCCAAATTAATTTCCATATTGAAATTAAGGATGTGGAACAGAGCACAATGTCCAGACGGACACATTCCCTCCTCGCGCTGAAACAACCTCCTTTCCGCATGCAACCACTCAGAGGCCGTGCTCTGTGCCTGGGAGGGCCTGGGAGGGTGACAAAAATACCCTGGACCAAAAAATGACAAGTCCTAGCTTACTCTCTGCTCTCGTTTTCTCTGCTCCGTCATATCTCTTTCTGTCCTACACCCCTTCTGCTCAACAATTAGTCAAACACATTCTGTACACAAGAAACCATTGGTATTTTGGTTCTGTTTTCGTCTCTCATGTTTCCGCTGATGCACCAACACCACATCTTCCCCATGAGGCGCACAAATACTGCACTTAACTTTTCCCAGTCTGCACTAGTCCCCGTTAGAGGGGCCAATGTACTAATTCCCAAGCATCAGTGGAATTGCTCCCGAGATTAGGAGAGCAGCAGCAAGAGAGGGAGAACAGCGGCAGGGTGTAGCTCAAGAGCTGTGTAGGAATCGGGCAAGGGCAACAGACAGCTCTAGCAGCATTCCCAGAGCCTTCCCACAACGCTCCTTGGGCCCTGCCCGCCCCACGGCACTGACCTGTGGTTTTAGGAACAAAAACACAGGAATGCCAGTTATGCAGGGCCGCGGCGGAACAGGGGCAGGGCCAGGATCACTGAGGAGTGAGTGTAGACACCTGTTGCTGCAGCAGAACACACACACACACACACACACACACACACACACACACACACACACACACACACACACACACACACACACACACACACACACACACACACACACACACACACACACACACACACACACGATGGATTTTCCATGTCAAACACACACAAGAGCAGATATATCTAGAAATGAAACCCCACCCAGACCACCCACAATTATCGGATATATGTAGACAATTACAATAACAACTGTTCACTGACCAAATATGATCAAAGTGTTATGTGCAGTCATGACATGCTATATATGCACAATAACACACACACATACACACACACACACACAAACCACTCACTGCATGGAACAGCAGCCGTGTGGAGAATGTCTAGCCCCCTGAGGTACTCAGGCTATTAATACACTCATGCTGGGAGAGCAAGAGCTCTAAGCTCTCAACCATTATTGAGAAGGCAAAACAGAGACGGTGTGTGTGTGTGTGTGAGTCTATAAGTGTGTGCGGGGGGGGGGGGGGGGGGCACTAAGCATGTCCTTTTGTTTATCCATATGTGTGTGTGTGAGAGTGTGTGTTTCAATTATCATGTTTACATCAACAGTCATCCAAGAGTGCCTTGCATATCCAAGTGTCTAAGTGTCCTTGAATGTTGACAACTGGACAACATAGTACCATTGTAGGCAGAGAATATGCATCTGCTGAGGTTGTATGACACAGATATGGGAGTATGTGTATGTGTACTGTATGTGTATGTGTATGTGTATATGTATATGCAATATGCATGTACTCTATATGCGCTATTATGTGTGTGGGGACAGAAGGGGGTGGACAAGGACCCTTAAGCCTGTTTGACCCTTTGTCAGGGTCACAGCCGTGTCACTTCTCTCGAGAGCATTAACAGCCCCCTACTAATCTCCTCCGGAATCTTTTTGAGACCAGAGGATTCCACATGCACAGCAACATCGCAGCCCAGTCAGGGGAGAGCTAGGACAAGAGAGGAGGAGAGACAGAGCATCTAGAAGAAATGTGTGGGAACAAGGGAAGAGAAGAGAGGAACAGGTAGAGGAGGAAGAGGTCAAGGGCACAGTGGCGGAGTCCTGTGGTACAGCCAAGGATGTGGTGCCTGCATGGCGGTCCCTCACACTTTAAATGGTGAAAGCTGTATGATCCTACAAAGTACTCAAAGCCAACTGATAGCTGAGCAGTTTACAGACACCTCGGAAAAGATAGAATAAGAGGTGGAGAAGGAGTGATGTATGACAGAAATGACTTTTGAAGCTCTCAGGGCTTTCTAATAACGCATCAGCACATAAATACGACTATACTATAACTTTAGACACATTGCAGTGAATCTTGTGAGAGAAAGTTGTTTGCTTATCACAAACCAAATACAGTATTTCAGATCTGGGTTTGTGCTTAAGTGGCATTTCTTCTTTGAGCTCCAGCTGCGAGAAGCTGAACGGGTTTTGAGGTTTCACATCTGCTGGCAATGTCATTGCCATCTATTTCAGATAAGCGCATTCATAAAGTACTCAAGTTACTTATTTAATCAATTATGTCTGTCATGGGGTGTCAAATTCATATTAGGTAGTTTGTTGGATTGGTTGAAATAAGACCTTGTGGGGGCTGTTTCGTGTGTATCATACTCTGTAACAAACACACAATGCATCTGATTGAGAAGGATCCAAGAAAACCTGCACTGTTTCTGCATGAAGCAAATGAGAGTCTTGGAGCCAAGTTAACCTTCAGCTATTACACCACTCATGCATCATGTTGTGACCCTAAAGTGTCTGTTGGAGGGCTGGTAGATGCAGAGGGCCGGGCTATCGGACAAGGATGACCGCATCAGAGCCACAAGGGACAGGTCCAAGCAGGGAGTCATCAGGGAGCAGTCACCCACCTCCCATCCAGCTCCTCTGTCTCTCAAGTCAAAGTCAAGGTCGCACTGACTGAGCTGGTGGCTTGAAATATGCCCCATTATTGATTTTGTGTCCCCTGATGTCGCCCAGAATAGTGTATGTCTGATTCCATGCATCTGCAGCTTTGCCTCTTTTCAGGTATGGTCTGTCCCCATTTGGTCTGAGGAACCACAACTTATTCCCTATGCCTGCTTTAAAACGACATGCATACAAAAGTTTTGCTTTAGTCGTCACTCCGTTTGTAAAGTTGCTGTAGGCGTAGCTAATATGGTTTCTGCTTGCCTGTTAACTCACCTTTATAAATAGCGAATAAAGGTTTACGCAACTTCGAAAGAATGTTTGACTCATGAAATACAGTGTGCCGTACATTCATGTTAGGCAATTTTCCAAGAAAATACATGTCGGTTTACTAGGCAACTTTGTATGTTAGCAAAGTCGCCACTAGCTTCTACTACGCTGCTGTTGGCTGGAGAATCCTGTTGCTTGCTTGAGACGGCGATGTCCGTGTCAAGCTCAGTGTAAACAATGCAGCGGAAGAAAAGTTGAGACAATGTAGCACTCACTTACTCCCCACATAAACAAATCTGTTTAGTTGTTCTTTTGAATGTCTATTCTACCTTCTATAAAACAAAGGAATATGTGGTTACATATCACAAACAAAGCATCTTCCAAAAAGTGTGCATACGCAGTAGATCTCTCCTCAGTGATCTCATTCAGGACATAGGCTAATTGCCATACAGTTTCCAAGGCGTGGAATCCAAGCAACAACATAACCAAAAATAAACGTCTCCGTCCTGTTGCACGGTCTAAATTACACTGCAGTCGAAAGTGTAGCAGCCTCAGCAAGTTGCAACTTTACCCTAACAGCTTCCTATATGAAAAAGCAACAGAGACATGGTTCAGTCCACATGAGTTCCCCGATAGTCTCACTCCTCCTTTACTTACTAGCACTGCTTGTAGTGGGATCCTCCTGTCACCGAGCTTGTTTCTTCTCACTTCGTTTCAAACTTTTACAGTGCTCACGGTTTTAAGGGCACACAAACGCCACAGACAGCTAAAACTTTGAGTGATGTTTCTCAAGTCGGTCGGGCTGTGAAATACCGGGTTGTTATTTATCCGTATCTTCGCGACGCGATTCTTCTCCAAGCGAGACGCCCAGTCCGCGACACTCGTTCAATGGAGCAGCCTGGCGGAAGCAACTCGCTCCTTGATTGGCCCGTTTCCCAGCAAAAGGGTGGCGCTCGTGCTGAATGCACAGATCTTAGTGGTAGTCTCAAATTATCAATCATGTTCTTTCACGGCTCGCGATTAAAGACATCAATAATACTTTTTTTGCTATCATAAATAAAGTTTGGTGTGACAATAACATGAAATTATGTCACACATTCCACTGAGTGTCTGTTGTCTGCTTTCAATAACCTAAAATAGTTAATGATAACTAGCCTAAATAGGCAAATAGTCCACATTTTTGGTCTTAAGTTTTGTCCTGTTTCCTGTTACTTTTAATTCTTAGTGGCAAATCCACTTGCTCAGCCACGCATCAACTGTTGCACAATCTCCTGATCTGCCTTAGCGTGTAGGGCCGCCCCGCAGTCCATGCATGCCTGTCAGATGCCCTGAGGAACAGCACGGGCCGGTTTAACAAGGTTGAACTTTGTGATGTTGATCGTTCACTGGCACAAGGAAATGTTTTTTTGTTTTTTTTAACTTTCCATCCAAAAAAGGAGACTACATTTTTTTTTTTTAAAAATGCACTTTCCTTAAGTAGGCTAACTGGTGCATTTGAAAAATATCTATCCCTAAATTATAGCCTACCTCAGGATTTAGAAAAAGTAGGCTATCAAACAGTAACTGCTGACATCTGTTGAATGTACACATGCTAAAGTTGACTAAAAAAGAGGAATCTTTATGGAAATAGTTCTTAATGCCTTCATTTAAAAAAAAAAGACGCACCAATTTTCTTTGTGAATGAATAAGGTATCGTAAATAAATAAATAAATAAATGTTTTTTCCTTAAAATACTGGGGCCAGTATGCATAGCCCTATGGTACATTTTTATAGAGGCATGCAGATGTTTGTTTTATGGATCCAGGATACATCCTGCTCAAGTTCCCTTGGCCTTTGGAATAGCCCCACATCACACCATACCTAGATTGGCATGGTTTTATTTCAGTTAGCCTAATGGCTGGTATGATTTGCATTAGAGATTATTTTATGGAAAGTAGCCTATACCCCATGCCAATCGTGAGATATAGTAAGGGCTATTTTAATTCCAATGGCCAAGGGAACTTTATCAGGATCCTGGATCCAGGAAATCGCCTTTAAAAATAAAAATCAGTGAAAAGCAATCCTGCAACTTAATTTAGGTCCACAAACACTCCTAATGAGTCCATCTCTCTAGTTAGCTGCCAGTGCTTACAGTAATTTATTCTGGGTCTGTTCAGGTTTATCATCCTTTCTCTCTCTCTCTCTCTCTCTCTCTCTCTCTCTCTCTAAATCCTGGTTAATTGGAAAGGGAGGGATCCGATCTCCATTGAGAGCCGAGGCTCCCTTTGTTAATTTGGACTGTCACTTAAGGCAGCCACAAATATGAATAATGTGAACAAGCCTGGTCTCTTGGTTATATTAAATACCAGTGGTCCAGTGGCACCATCTTGTGGTAATCATGATTATGCCAAGTTTCCTGTTACTTCCCTATGCATGTTTGAGCTGTGCTGCCTGATTGCCGTAGGCCTGGGTATACAAGATGTTGGTTTGCAGTAGCCCTGTAAATGATTAAAGGAATGGCATGCCAAATGGACTTGCACACAGCAGTACGTTCAAATTCTTCTCTCTGAGCTTCCTGCACCTCCCTTTCTGAGTTATTCAGCTTTATTTCATCCTCTCAACCATTCAGTCCTCTCATGGTTGTCTGTTGTGCCATGCAGTCTTCATTCAATACTATATCACAATTAAGAGTCTTTTACTTATGATTCCTCGTCGATGGAATGATTTATCTAGTGTTGTCTGTTCCAGTTTTGGAAATAGAAGTGCTTAAAACTCATATTCTTATAGCATGAGTTTTAACCATTAGCAAATGTCTGGTTATTATGTTATTTTTATTGTTATTATTGCTCTATTATAATGATTTCAAATAAACAAAAGAACTGTTTTAAAGTGTTTTGTAAAGAAGAGAGTGGTCAAAACAGTATAGCTCTCATTTACCATGTGCCTAAAACCCTGTGTGCTGCACCTGCACCACCATGATGCCTGTCATCTCAAACAGATACACACATCAGCACATAAAACATACTTTATCATTGAAACTAAGTCATCACTAAACCCACAAGTTGGTTAGTTTTGGCAAAACTTCTCTGCCATTCTCCACCGATGCCCTGGACCCTCTCGCCTCCAATATGAGGCCCTCTGTCAGAAATCTGGGTGGAATTTTTGACAGTGCCTTGAAGTTCGAGCAGCAGGTCAGTGCAGTAGGAAAAGCTTTGTCCACCTGAGAAACATATCATCCTCGTCCTCACATCGCTCCACTGGCTCCCCATTCGCTACCGCATTGATGTTAAACTTCTACTCACGGGGTGCATATCTCTCCATGGTCTGGCCCCCACATGTCTGATCTCCTCTACCACCACATCCCCTCTAGCACTACAGTCAGCTGACCAACTGTTGTTGGAAGTAGTGTTGTTGTCTCTAAACTGCCTCCCTCTCCACATCCGTGCGGTCCAGTCTGTGTGTAGTTTTAAATCCCTGTTAAAAATCCAATTCTATTCTCTTGCTCTTTGCCTTCCTTTTTTAAGTGCCTGCATAGTGTCACCTGCTACCTTTTTAAAAGTTCTCCTTTTGCATTCTTTTAACTCCTATAGTCATTGTCCTGTAACCCTTTTCTTTTTGTCTTAGGTCTTTCTTTTGTTCTTTATCCTAAGCACTTGTGAAGCAGTTTGGGGCGGCCCAGTCATCTATAAATGTGCTATAAATTAAAAAAAAATGACTTGACTTTATACTTGAAATGTCCATAATTCAATAAAAAATCATTAAAACCGAATGACCAGCATTTGCCATGTTAAACTTGGTATGCTAATCCAAATCCAAAGCGCTCCACACGAAGACAATGTAGCCTCACCTGAGTGTATCAGCAAAGCAATTGATGTTTTGTCTGCCGATATGTCCAAGTGAGAGCAGATATATTGTGGGCAGAATGGTCCCAACCTGGGGGCTGGGGCAATGTGATCAGACCCGGAGTCATGAGGTGAGCCATTCCAGGACAGTGCCCATTCCCACTGTGTCAGTCTGAAGACGGTGGAGAAGAATGGTGTGGTCAACAGGCCCTGATGACCCTGAGACATCAACACATCACCATGTCATACGGACCTTTGCGTGGTGGTCATTGGAGAGTTAAAAAGAGGTTGTTTTTTGGAAAGCTGCAATCCTGTTTCTTTGCACAGTTTTTTTTATTTTATTTTTATTTGTTTGCAAACATTTCTATTCTATATTTATTCTCTATTACTTTCACTGCTAGTTTTAGTTTTAGTCTTAGCTTTTGCTAATTGTAATAATATGGTCTTCCTTACTGTTTTCGCTCAGACATACAGCGGAAATTCAACAACATAGCCTATACTTCAAATAAATAACACAGCATATGAGATTCAATGCAACAATGCACTAGTCTTGTGCAACACTATACCAGAAGTCTGAATGTTTTATCACAGAACCAAAACCAAAACATATATACTGTATATATATATATATATATATATATACTGTGTATAAATAAAAACATCACCAACAGAGCAACCTTCTGTGAGTATTTCACATTTTATCATGCAGGCACCTTTCTTCATCTGAGTTTCACTGAATTGGGTCCACAATACTTCCGGAAGGCTAAACAGTAGTCTCCAAATTTATTGCTTGAAGAATTCAAAGAAAAAGCTGACTCCTTCTCCAGAAAACCAACAAAAAACTCATTTGTTGGTGACATGCATGGTTTCTCAAACAAGAGTGGTGACCTAGGCATATTGATTTTTAGAGACATATCATCAGTCACTGCAAAAACTAAATGAGCTTAACATAGCAATTAGTTATCTGTGGTGTATTGTCTTCTTATAGCAAAGGTCCTGGTGCAGAATAGTTCTGGAAAACTGGCCTACAAAAAGAGATCCCCCATGCCTGCCCTCTGAACCTCTTGCCACAATGCACTCTGCTGACATGCTGCTTTTCCCTTTGTGATTGACTCTTGACTCATCAAAGCCACAGTGGAATCCACTCTCTCTGTTTTAAGAGCTGCGGCTCTTCCAGGAGGTCCGTAACACCAAGAGCTTCACTTTACTCCTCCATACTGCAAGAACTGTGCACATGTTCAGAAAGGTTTTGCTGTCTCACACATGTGAATTTAGAGGATGTGCACTGTCTTCGGTCCAAATATGATTGCTGCTCATTTTAGTCATTTTAATCGCATGCCAATGTGTTAAAGGTTGGCATACAGTGTTGTGCTAGTTTCTTTGCCCCATTAGGCTACTTAAAGTAAAGTGTCAGTCTGTTTGTCCGCATCTGTGTCTGTGTGTGGCATGTGAGAGAGGGAGAAAGGGGAGGCAAGGTAGAAGGTGGTGGGGGTTTGGATACTCCTGCTTGCTTTATGGAAAGGTCCCTTGCTGTAGAAATCCACCCTCTCCCTCTTACGCTGCAGAAACCTGATATGGGGTGTGTGTGTGTGTGTGTGTGTGTGTGTGTGTGTGTGTGTGTGTGTGTGTGTGTGTGTGTGTGTGTGTATGTGCGTGCGTGCGCGCGTGTGTGCGCGCGTGTGCACCCGTGTGTGTTGGTGAGGGGATTGTCACAGAACCCTGTTCAGCATGGTTGAGTGTAGTTACAAAATCCTTTTCGGCCTTCAGTCCAACATCCAACATGTCAAAATGTAGCCTAGTGTAGCCATTGTGTCGAAGACCAAATTCACATTGGGTCTATTTATATATTGGTTATTTTGGGGACGTTAGGAAACTAATTATTTTTGTCATAATTGTACAAGAAAAAATCATTTGCTAGACTACCTCTATCCACCAGATGTCAGTAGAGAACACAATTTCTCTCTACGGCTCTGCATTTCTCTACTTCGCATAGTCTACTTTTTAGCTTGTTGGTAAACCCTATCTTTAACTGTCTATGGATAAACCAGGTCTAAGAAATCGTCTAATTGGTAACATCGAGAAACATGTGAATATCGGTGCTGTTCTAATTGTGTCGCACTATTTCTCCCTCTCTTTAAATTGAATTCCAATAAACTTATTCGAACATATTTATTCTGATGAGGATGGCTGGTTTGTTTGGTTCGGTGATGCATTTTTAGACCAGCTGAATCCAGCCGAGTTTTACCTACTTGAGAGGGCGAAAATGTCCCGGATGTCGATGTAGGAGGGGGAGGCGGGGCGCCTGTCGGGCTGAGCTTCTCATCTCCGTAGATAGGGGCAGAGTCTGCTGTGTGCGAGTGGGAGATGGACCGAGGGCGCTCTTCCGATTAGCGAATGCTAAAAGAGTCTCACATAGCAAGAACTATTGATATATCAGACTTGATTGGCTTTAACCTGAAAACAAAACAAATAAGTTTACTGTCTTTCACATCCGCTCCACACACACCAACACGGGATTGATGGTAATGTATGCAAGGAAACCAGCGAGACTCGGCGATGGGTAAACAGCTCTACGTTTTAAGCTAGCTATATTCCGATTTTCCTCCTTCCCTTCTCCGCTTTGACAATCCGCCATTTTTATTGAAACCAAAATAAGTAGCCAGAAACTTAAGGAAGCCAATTCAGCTGTTGCAATGATTCACTGACTTGCAATAATGATCTACGAGTTTGACCCAACTAACCAATGTCTTTTTTATTTTCCAGGTGCAACGATCGAAGGGACTCACAGCCCTATCAGGTAGCTACAAGCTAGCAAGAAACAAATAAGATTAAAAAAGGGGGTACTCTAGAACAGGCTTTTAGGGCAGCATAGGCCGCTGTGCGGAAAATATCAAGAAAAGTGTCTTGTTTCGGTTTAATTCGAACAAGAAACACAATGACTTCCATATTTGATGTCAGATTGTGTCTCTGTTCTTGACTACGAGATTTTGACCGTCGAATATAACGACAATAACATGTTGCTAACGAGTTTTATTAGCTAGCTAGCAAGATAACTGAGCTAGCCTGTTAGCTTTGAGGCCTGGTTGACGGTCGCTGCTCCTGCAACCGACTAGACAGCGCTTATATTTTTAATGTTATTAGCTATAACCACGGCCTGTAGGTTGAACGACAGACGATAAAATCAATTCATAAACTTGAAACACATAAGATCAAGAACATGTTGCCCTGCTAAATACCAACATATGATGTTTTTTTCCATCAACTAATTTTATGCTAAACACCGTGATGAATGGTGTCAAAATTGTTGGGCGGGCGTCAAAATACGTTTCACCAAAACAACACTTAAATCCGTCGCCTATCAAAAAATAAACATTAGCTGTCTAATGACATGTAACGCCAACGTTAGTCCTCCAGCAACTATTAGATCGCTATGTTTAGCTTGTCAGTGACGTACTACGGCCATGTCTTCACCCCAGCTCAAGTCACGACTGTATGTTATTTTGTATGCTTTAAACTAGATACAAATGATAAACACACAATGCTGGCATTATCTATTTCGTCCACGATGTGCACATTTCATTAATTTTTAGGTGAACGATGTCTTACACCTTTTACCGACTTTGATATTATCCATCACCTTTACATGTTTTCTGTGTCCAATAAACGTCACTTTAGCTTTGAGTGTTGAATGTGTGTCTTCCCAGACTCTTAAATACTCATCGAAGAGTCACCCCGGTAGCGACCACCGGCATGAGAAGATGCGAGACCCTGCTGATGCCACCCCACCGTGCAAAATCCTGCGGCGATCTGACAGCCCAGACAACAAACACACCGACAATTCCAGTCATGGCCGGGCGAAAGCGATCCACACACACAGAGGCAGAGAGAGGGATGGAGGTAAGGATGGTCAGACGTCCATTAATTAACATGACCAAACATCTTTACCTTTAATGAATGATCAATATTCTTTTTCACTTGAAATGGAAGTACTGATCCATGATTTAAGTGTAAAGTCTCAAAATGGAGAATATATTTTGTGCAGGTAGTTCCTTAATAGTGATGTGATGGGACACTTGTCTGATGTAGTATTGGGGAAATAAAATAGACATGAAGATAATGTGCAATGCACAATGTTGTATTCAATTGGTAGCCATAATCCACAACTGCGGCTCAGGGAATTAGATTGTGCTGCATACTCTTTAAAGAAACCAAGTACAATTTACTATTCTGAAATTGTGTACAGTGTAGCAGTAACAGTGTAACAGTAGCCTGTAATGCAAAGGATCTAGGCTAATGTTTATTGAGATCCATATTATTGGGATTTGGTATGTTATGGTGTAGAATGCCCGCAATATTATGGCCATGTAGTCTTGTAAATTATAAGACTAAAATTCCACAAAATTTAAGTCCAAAATTAAGTCTTTCATTAGTTATTATAGTATGTAAGCAAGGGAAGAAGAGGAATTTGCCATTCACCACTATTTTACTATAGTCACTTTCACGTTAAGTCTTGAGAAACACACAACACAAATTTGGTCTGAACATGTAAAACTCACTCCTGACAATCATCATAAATTAGCTCCACCTTTCTGCCATGCTTACCATCATTGCATACATGAGCTGTGTATGTTTTATATTTAAAAATGTTCATGTAAATAAGTAAAATCTTGAGATGACAAATGATTGTACTCCTCTACTTCTACTGATATGGACAATATGATGGTGTTGCTCATGCAAGCCCAACCACACATTTTATGTTGGGGCAGAACCAATGACAAAAAGTGTAGCCATTTTTGACAAACATTTCTCAAACCCAGAGATATTAGTAACATTCTTTGGTCTATACAAATATTGTTTAGATCTCCAATAGCACTATTAATCTTTTGCCAGTATGAAGATTTGTATGAAGACTACAGGTCCCCAAGGTTGCCTTCACAATTGCTCTGTTTACCTGACTGAACCTGGGTGTGATTCCCCCCCCAGCCCTTCCCCAGCAAGTCTCCATTCACATTACATTTTTGTTTGTGCAACTGTCATAAGCACAAACACTATTTACCAATATCACTTGGCAATGCTGCTGTTTATTTCCTGGTTTTCAAACGATAGCATTAACATCAAAGCTAACCTCACTGGAGTTCTAGCGCACCGTATCCCAGACCACCATTTTCTTGATTCTGGTGGACTCTAGTACGATCTTGGGTTTGCACCCGAGTTTGGTTGACTGCGTTCACATGTAATCAAGTTAATCCAACCCAACAGTCCAAACAAACTCCGATTAGGACCAAAGGGTCTAGTGTGAATGTATCCTAAGAAGCTATAGAAGATAATGTAGTGTTTTGGTGATGTGCAGAACCCCAGCAGCATATTTAACGTTTGCCATGGTTGCCATGTGTTGCCAATTCCCACTCTCCATCAGTGAATACATTTGAAGGGGTAAGAATGTTCATGTTTAGTCAGATTCTGTAATTATGTCCATTATGCCCCAAACCTTGAGTTCCCCATCCATTACAGGCATCTCTTCTTGTAGTCCCAGAGCACATCTGTTGTTTCGGCCTTTCGGTTTCGGATTTCCTGCTTACCGTTCTAGTGTACTAATGGCTTGTAATAGGAAAGTGAGATGTCTCCTTCCACAAGTCTTGATGCAAAGTTGCCCATTATGAGGGATGTACCACACTCACCCTCTTGTAGGTATCCTTATCTTCATATTTTTGGTTAGCTATTGGTGAAAACTAGATCCTAACTGTCCATTTTGTCAAATCACCATGATGGCGTAGAAGTGTAAAAGAGAGTATGCAAAGCACAAGGCTTTTAATCTGAAGATGGTTTGTGGTTAGTGTACAAGGAGCATACAAGGTGGAGACCTATTTCTTTAGCCATAAATCGTCTGATTTGTCCCCACTGAACAAAAAACCTAAGCCAACAACACCAGCAGACTGATTTGATGTTAATGATTGCATTGAGCAAATGAACATGTTCACAAAATATGCTGTTTTCTATAACACCCCTGAATCTCTCTCTCTCTCTCTCTCACAAACACACGCACGCACACATGCACACACACAGAGATTCTGCCTAAAGACACAAGGGTACATTACAGTTTAGTATCACATAGACAAGCATTCACATACAAGGGTTTTGTGTTGCTTAAGCAGCTTGTTGAGATCCTCATCAATACTTGTATCTGTCCTCCGAGTGACTCCCCTTCTCCTGGAGATGTTGGGTCAGTCTTGAGCGATGTCAGTCAGGCACACCTAACCCAGCGCACTCCAGCAGAACTAGATAACCACCCCAGCCCATCATTTATTCATACCCTTGCCTATATATCCTCTTCACCTTATCAATGTCGGCCTGAACATCTGGGCCGTGTGTGCATTAGCGTGACAGAGAGAGGTTAGGATGGACCCGTTACTCTGATAAAGACAGGGCTGGAGGGAAGGGGAAGGTGGCTCCGTTTCTCCCTCTCCCCCTTTGGATAATGAACGTTGAGTGCCAATCATGACAGTGTAATTATGCATGATTAAATACATGGATGTGCTTAAACCTGTGCTATATTTAATCCAGACAAAACCTCCCTGTCTTGTTCTCTTGTCCTCCATCATCTTTCTCCTCCCTTAGTTGATCCAGGCTTTGTTTTGTGTGTGTGGTCTTTCTTCTCTCTCTCTCTCTCTCTCTCTCTCTCTCTCTCTCTCTCTCTCTCTCTCTCTCTCTCTCTCTCTCTCTCTCTCTCTCTCTCTCTCTCTCTCTCTCTCTCTCTATATATATATATATATATATATATATATATATATATATATATATATATATATATATATATATAAATAAATAAATAAATAAATATCTCCCTGTATGTTACGATAGCAGAGGCACCACTGTTTTTTTAACTCATTGTTTCAATCCATCCTGCAAACATGGCTTTTTATGAGCATTTTTAACTAAACCTATCTGTCTACTTGAGAACACACCCTATTGGCACAACATTGACGGTAGAAGTCACTCAGCAGATGGTGGTATAGGTAATAAAAGCAGTAAAGGTATTCATTTACCACAAGGTTCCAAACCTATGAACTTTAGACATCATGACTATGAATGAAAGGCCTTAGAGAGTTGCTCCCCAGAGATGTTTCTGTAAAGATCTTTTCCCCGACATTTCCCCCCCAAACTTTATGAACATTGTCTGACTTCACTCCTGGCTTTTGATGTTTATATGCTGTTACGTGTCATGTCTGGATTTGGACCCATATACAGTCATTGCTTCTCTCCTTTTAGTGTTTGCTATTATTGAAGTGAATTTTTTGGTCGAGAGACTTCTTGTTCTGGCTACAAAAAGGCCTGTCAGAATGATCAGTTGGGATCAATCCTCAACAACTGACTCAGCAGTTTGGAACACTGGCGTATTCTTAAAGAAAAATCGAGCTTGTTCCTTAACTTACAGCACAGAGCTACTAGGGAGTTGCTGATGGCAACAAAGAACAGATACTCTCTGCTCATATCCTCAACACTGACGCCTGGGCCCGGGCTTCCCAGCCCTTGAGATGTGCACTGCAGCAGACGAGGACTGCGTCAAGGCAAATGGCTGATGGTCTGATTGTGCTTCTGTATGTCACATGATGGTAGTGATTCATAGCCATGCACCTAGGCAGGAACAGCACTCTATTCCCAACTGTCTCTCCTCTCCTGCTGACATGCTAGCCAGACTGTCGTGAAAGGTGCTCACAGTTCAGGGCGTCCTTAGGCAGAATTAAAATGCATCCCCACCTCCACACTGAATGATTAAGAATTGTCATATGCTCCTGCGTCAAAGGAGCTCCACAGCAGATGCAGGGCTTTGGCACGCTTATTTGGTTGATCTAATGGTTGTTGTTCAGTTTGACTGTCCAGTTAGGCCTATGCTTCAATAAGGCACTTTTAGTCTGTCAAATCTAAAAACCCTCAACACAATGATTTGTTTTGGAGAAGAGGACCAGCATTCAGATCAGCATTCTCACCAAACCACTGTAGTTTTTGCCTGTTCTTTACATGATTCAGTAAGTTATGCCAAGTCTTTTCATGTATTTAGGGCCTGTTTTCAGTGCAGAGATGAACCCACAAAGTTGATTTGACCCTGTAGGTGTGTTCTACTGAAGCAGGGACTGTTAAATCATAACCAAGCCCAACACTAATATTTTTCAGCATGGTCTGGACCTGGTGTTCTGCTCAACAGAACCATTCAAGGGTTGTGTTTTATGACTGTTTGCATCATCTGGGCTATATAGTATATGTTTTCATATATTTATAGATGCCATCACCAAGGAGGTTAGGTTTTTAGCCTTGTCTGTTGGTTGATTGGTGGGTTGGTATGCATGTTAGCAAGATTGCACAGAAACTAGTGGCTCGTTTTGGATTCTAGGGTTTTGTTCAGACCGTTATTTGTTCACATGCAGAGTTGATACAGATGTGGAGCTTATCCCTGGGTTTGTTTTATGTTCATCAGATGTGAACGTTAAAGTTGACTGGTATTTAGCTGACTCTTTTATCTGACACGGTCTTGTAATGACAGGTTTGGGAAGTGGACCTGGGCCGACCGATTGTCATGACGTTACTGCCGCGCCACCACACCTGCCAGAGTGGATCAAAACTTCTAAACAAATCTTCACGCTCGATGAAACTACTCAAGATGATCAGATTGCTCTTTCTATTCTGACCGACGTTACATACAAAATGTACTGCTCAAAGGTTCTGTAGAAATGAGCCATCTCATTTTTTCTGTTCCAGAACTGGGTGTGATTGCTGTGTTCACATATGCTAAAACAACTGGTTTTGAGGCCAAATGCTTCGTATTGCAGTTCAATTGCTCCATCCAGTTGTGAAGGCTCCCTTAGTTTTGCCTTCAGTCAGTTCTGCTGCAGGAGTCTAAATAGACAGATCTTTGCTTTTACTTTTTGCTGTTCTCATGCATGACGATTGTTACCGATCTTTTTTGTAATGTTGATCACAACATTACAAAATGTTGCACTAACAGTTATGGGATTGTGCGTGTTAGGCAATATTAAGACCACATAAATGTTTTTCAGCACACAGAGCTGTCCTGTGTTGAATGATCATGGCCATTGGACTCTTATTGAAATGCATGTTGTGGAATCACTATTTTAGTGCGACCTGAGAGAATGTTGGATGGAAAATGTGCTTTTAAAGGCCAGAGATGGAGAGAGCACATCTCCAATGTCAAAAGAGCCGCAGCTCAGTAGAGATCAATAGGAGGTGTGTGGTGTGTGGTAAGCGGAGTGATGCAGGTATGAATGCAGATCAGGACGAGGCAGTGTTTGGTTGTAAGGTTGAGTACATGCGCACATCTCTGGCATCTTAACTCTGCATTGTTTGTGTTTGAAACCAATTCTCTATAGCCATCGAGTCTTTCCTATGCCTTCGTTAATTAGCTGAAAGGCAGCTTGATGATGGGGTACCATGACTATTACCCAAGTGTAGGGATATAAACGTTGTTGTTATGGTTTGAAGGCCTGATGAAGATCTGTTTAAAATAGATAAAGCATTTATTGGAGCCCATATACAGTGTGTAGACCATCTACATTCATACATTTACATTCATGCATTTAGCAGACGCTTTTAACCAAAGTGTCTTACAATTGTCATCTATCAATTACATCAGGGCCAGTCTCCCCTAGAGCAACTTAGTGGCTTCAGTGCCTTGCTCAAGGGCGCAATGGTGGCAGCCGGGACTCGAACCCACAATGTCTTGGCTACTAGCATGCTAGCTAGGTTCCTTAACCACTACGCCACCACCGCCCATCTCCTTCTTTCTCTTGACATGTTTTGTTTGGCACCTATAAAAACATATTTTGGACGTGCGCGCCCGAATAGGGATTTAAAGGGATTTAAAGGTTAAAGCTAAACATTTGCTGTTCTCATTTAATGCACATCTTTGTTAGTCTTAGCCTGCCATTGATATTTCCCCCATCCATTTCCATTCCCAAGACCCAAAGACTTTCTCTTCCTCTACAGAAAATAAGGCTGCTTTATCTTGATGGGTACTTGCTGCTTCAAAAGGCACTGAAATCCCAGAACAAAACCAAAAAAGCCTTAAATCTCCATCATTATGATGTCCCAGTCTTTTGGTTGATGCTCTGCAGACGACTTCAGTGTAAAGAAGATGCAAGATTTGCTAGCCCTTTGACTCCCCCTCCCTCTTTCCCCAATTCTTTTTGTGTCTGGCTCTCCCCTCTTATTTCTTTACTCTGTGTGACAACGGCTGATGACACCCACACATGCATACGCATACACGCACACACACGTACACACACACACACACACACACACACACAGCTGCTAGTGTCCTAGGGGACCTCATTGGACTGGTGGTTGCCATAGTAATGGTTCTCTGGTGGCTGTGTGTGGTTTTGGGGTGTGTAATCCCTGCTATGTGCAGGTGCAGGGTTTCTTGGTGGCCTCCTCAGTCTCTATCGGCACCCTCCACCCCCCAGTACCTTTGTGCTAACTTCCGTCTGTCGCTCACGTTCGCTCAGTGACGCATACAGACTACCTGCTGCTTTCTTTTCGTCTTAAACTTGCGCTTGTACACTTGTGTCTTCCCACACACACCTTTAATGCACACACACACCTCTCATTACTTCTCTCCCCTGGACACACACTCAGCCCCTTCCATCATGTTCCCAACAGCCGTGCATTTGTCTCAGCCCTGCGCCACCCCCGTGTGTGTGTGTGTGGCCACCTGTTCATCCTTCATTCCCACTCACTCACCTGTGGCTCCGGTGTCTCCCGCTCATCCTACACACTCACCATATAATAGCTTTTCGATGAAAGCATGCCACTTACAAAGCTAGTGGATCCAACACTTTATTTCAGTTGTGTTTGACAGTTTTGGTGATGGATATAGTGCACTGTAGGAACGATGGTGGTACCGGTGCCAGTGGCTTACAGATTTCTGTGTTGCCGGGTGAATGATGGCGATAACTGAGACACTTGAGGTGTGTTAATGTGGGTGCTGTTAATCAATGAAAAATGCTTGTCAGTCTGGTTGTCTGCCACTTTTTAATTTGGTCTTGTTAAAAACATGATGAAAGCCATCTCTATCAAGAGCCATTAAAGTGCGTGGTGCCACAAGGAGTTTTGACACTAATATATTGATGATACAATTTAGCAAAAACATTGTTTAATTGTACTGTACCACTGTAACTACTACTGACCTTGGTAGCATCTGCAAGGTTGCTTCCATCAAGACTCAAGGAATCCCATATTAATTTAGCAAAGATGTTATTGGCACCATGAACACTGCTAGTTTAACGTTTGTACACACTTAGACATTTGTGTCTCAGAAAAAGATGCCTTTATTTAGATGGTGAAGTGAAGAGTGGCTGGAAGTGAGTGTGTGTGTGAGAGAGAGAGATGGGTTGGTATTGAGAAATGACTCTAGGTGTGATTCAATCCTGGGTTCCTCTGGAGCCTGGACTTGAGTATGTATGGACGCTGCAGTCACTTACACGCAGCTCCCCCATCATTTATTTTGAGAAATAAAATATGTGTATGAAGTAATCTAGCTAAACACTGGCACAACAGATTTATATCTCTCACAGATTGAGCCGCTGAGGGCTCATTTGTTGGGTGAACATTGAGTCGGCCTTGGACTTGAACAACACACATTCTGTTGAGTGTTCCAGCAGTGGTACTTTTGTTGAGTGACACATTATTTCAATGATCAAATTTAGCGCATTCGCCAGTTCTTTCGCCCATTCTGATTCCACAAATACTGCTGTATTGTTAGTGATCTGTGTACATAAAGACCAAGATGAAGCTCCTGTGTGGCTTGAGTATTTCTATTCTGAGGGACTGCATTCTTTCATCTTTCTTACTTTGGCTTTTATTTAGAATTTAGTATTGTTTGGAGGTGTCAAAAATGTCTGTCACCTTCGTGATGAATTGGTTTGATGGTTTACTACAGGAGTTAAGTGAGGCTTAAATGATTAAGCCCGGGTAGAGTTGTAGTATATAGGTGTACAAATCATGCACTCTCATGTAGAACTGAATTGATGGCCTATTAAGATGAATTTAAAATGTTAGCCCTCTAGGCAGAATTGACCATTGTCATTGTTCTTGCTGCATTGTCTTAGGTTCTGTCGAAGCATAGCTCCTCAGGAGTAGAAACGCTCATACCTGTGCTGGGGTCACAGATCGTCTCTAGCATGTAGTTGTCTCTGAAGATCAGTATCAGAATATCAGTAAAGATGCAGGGCCTCAGCTGCCTCAGGTTTCCGTAGTTTGTCTGTAGTTTTACCCGTGTAATGTATGTTTTCAAATTTTCTATGCTTGTGTGATGTTTTTTTGCTTTTCTGTGTGTTTGGTTATGTTTTGAGTTGTGCTTTTGTCTAACACCATCTCTGTGTTGTGGGTTTGTGTGTTTTTACAGGGACCAGTTATTCCCCTCAGGAGAACTCCCACAACCACAGTGCTCTGCACAGCGCCAACTCCCATTCCAACCCCAGCAGGACGGCTGACACAGTGAGTACCTTTTACTGAGCTAGCTGCCAGCACGCATGCTAATACAAGACATGTTGTCATGCGCTTCCCTAGCGAGTTAGCCGCCAGTGCACAGACACGCTAGCAGTGTGTTTTATATTGCTCCTCCTCCACTGAGCTAGCTACATGCCAATGCATACTTAATTTTTTAATGCTCTTGTCCCTTAAGGAGAAGTTGTCAGCACACACTGTCTGGTTCTGCGGCTGCACTTGCCTTATCTTGCTGCTAAGGGACGCAGACATGTAAACAATGCTGGGGTCTCTTCTGGTCTGTGTGTGATGACCAATTCCAGGTCCGCTTTCCTGTCTTCCGTTAATATCTGCAGGACCGTAATGTTTCGAAGGTCCAAGCATATTACAGGACTAGACACTTGACCCTTTTGTATGCGCTTGTATGATTGTACACACACATAGGGTATGGTATGACTCATATGAGGAATTGTGATGGGATCTTTGCCTCAAAGCCTTCAACACTTAATTGCTTTGGTAAAGGAGAGCAGTTATTTCAACAAGCATGACTCAGTGGTCCTTCAAGATATTGCCTTGTGTAATAGGGCTGAAAAGTATGCCAGCTTAGCACTGAGATTGTAGCTTGTGTACTGCACTGATCACATGACAAAAGCAGCAGTAGTTTGCATTGAAACCTTTTTCTTATTCTTGAAACATGCTCAATGTCCATGCAATGTGCTCATAAACAAAAATGGTGTCATTTTGTGTGAATTTGAACTTGAGTGTAGAAAAACTGGCATACGTGTAAGGATTTCATGAACCGCATGGGCTCGCTACCCAACACTGATGCTATATATAGTAGTAGAGTGGTTTGAGAGGTCAACAGTTTTTCTCAGGTTACCATCCCAAACCTATTCAGCAAATTAATTAAAACATAAATCTACTGTTGCAGGTGGAGCATCACGGTCACTCATTTTGCGCTAATGGTTGTTTTATCAAAAAAGAAATGTAATGAGCAAGTTATTGAATGAAGCATTATGGCACCTGCCACTCAATAGAATATCCTGATGGCCAATGAAATAAGATCACATTATTAAAACCTTTTTATTTAGAGATGCTCCGATCAGCATTTTTGGGGCCGATCACCGATTGCCGATCACCAAAATCATGATCGGCCGATTGCCGATCACAGAATGGCAGGGGAATGAGTCTTTTAACAATAATCCAGCAGAGTTTGCATCATTTGTATTTTAATGTATTATATACAGTACCCTCCAGAATTATTGGCACCCTTGGTAAAGTTGACTAAAAACAGGTATAAAAAATAATCTGCTGGTGATTTATTGTAATTTTTCAATGAAACAAAATGAGGAAAAATCCAACATTGAAAGGAAGCAAATTATTTTGAGAAAAAGGAAGATCTCATAAATAAATAAATAAATATTTTTAACAAAAACACGTCACTCACAATTATTGGCACCCCTACTTGTTATACCTTCTTAAAACTCCCTTTGTCAATAAAACAGCTTGTAATATTATTCTCTGACACCCCATAACGATTGAGAATGCAAAGTAAGGGATTTAAGACCATTCATCTTTACAAAACCTCCCCAGATCGTCCAGATTGCTAGGTCTACACTTGTGCATTCTCCTCTTTGACTCATCCTACTGTTTTTCTATGGAGTTTAGATCAGGGGACTGCAATGGCAATGTCTGAAGCTTGCTTTTGTGTTCAGTAAACCATATTTGTTTTGATCTGGACATTTGTTTTGGTTCATTGACCTGATGAATGATCCAATCATGACCAACTTTCAGGGCCTTGGCAGAGATTGTTTGATTTCTTTTGAAAATGTTCAGGTTTTTCTTGGTGTCCATTATACATGCACCTTAATTAGGTTCCCAAGGCCTTCGGGAATTAAAACAGCCCCACAATAGCACAGCCCCTCCACCATTATTCTGATTAAGCATGGGATTCTTATTAGTATAGTCATTCTTCTATGTACGCCAAAGACACCCTAAGTGTTTTTAGCGAAAGAGCACAATTTCCTTTTCATCTGACAATAGACCACACTCCCAGACATGGTGAGGTTACTTTTGAAGATTTTTTGGGGGGGACTTGGTGACCCCAAGATGATAGCTTTGTCTGTAACTCTCCAACAATGGTTCTTATGGATTTTTTTGCCTACCATAGCATCCTCCATACTGTACGTGGGGGCAAAATAGCCATGGGTCTTTGTCCAAGCATGTTTGTCACATTTCCAGATGATTAGAACCTTTTAATCATCATTTTAACTGGAAATATAGGCATTTGTCAACACACTTTCTTTTTATTTAAATTTAGTGTATTCTCTTGTCTCTCCAATGTTGAAAAATTACTAGAGGATTTAGCCTCTGAGTGACTTCATTTTTATACCATAGTGAAAAGGAACATCATGAACTACTTGCATTGCACAATATTGGCATGTTTTCTCAGTCTGCAACTAAATATCCAAGTTGGGACAGAAATCATGGGCGCTCCCGTAAACTCGTTTAATGTAAGGTGTCAATTAGCGGTTGTAAGTCAGTCAGAGTCTTTTTCTAGGTTTGCCATTATGACAATATCAAACATGTCTGATACTAGCGCATGTCTTTGCATAGTCAGTGACTAGTTTGTGACTTAAAACTCTATGACTTGTCTTTAGATGTGAGAGAGTCTGACTGTAGTCTTTCAAAAATCTTTTAGGCTACAAATATTTGCAAAATTGTAACCTAGGCTACTGTATAAGGAGGGCTTTATCCTCTACAACGAATAGAGGTTGTTCCGTGGAGGCAAATCAATTCTGAACGTGATGTCTTTCCATCTCTTATTATCCCTATCGTTTAGTAGGCCTACAGTAATTTCGCCGCATATAGGCCGCATTGTGTACAAGCCGCAGGACAGTGTTTTATGCAAGTTCAAAGAAACAAAACCATATTCACACCATATGAACTGCCCCCCTGTATTAACCTCATAGCTGAAGAAATTTAGCAAAATCAATGTATAAGACGCGGCTAATAGTCGGGAAATTACAGTAATCAAATGTGCAGCATTCTAATGATGCTAACCAGACCTTTTAGGATTGTGAATATTTTATTTGGATTAAATGTGCATGTCGAGGGGCGGATGTCCATTGAGCGCGCACAAGCGAGAGAGAGAGAGAGCAAGAGAAAGCGAGAGAGTTTACGACTATACTGTTTGGTGAAGTTGCACGCATAGTCTACAATGAAAGCTTGTGAAATAAATTGATGGTTTCACTCAAACAGCATCAGATGTACCAGTGCGACCTAGAATTTTTTTCAGTCGCACTCTTAAAAATGTCGGTTCTTTGCTACTGTACGCTTTTGTGTCAAGTGACCAGAGTGTAATCGCTGCCTTTGCGATTTGAATCCTTGATCATATCCCGATATTATCACAAATGCAATATATCGTTCAGCCCTAACCAGCGCACACACTACAGGGATCGGACATTATTGTCTGACTTCCAGCAGAATGCATTGCACACTTTCAAGTCCTTCAGAATCAGATGTGTGTTCTCAGCATTGTTTTTGCACTGAACTGGTCCGGGGCAATACAGTTATGTCACATAGTCGCCATTTTCAATATATTTCTGCATGACAACGAGGCTTTGGTGGTGGAAATTCGGAATGTTGCTGTGAGTGAATGGAGTAATACAGCTTAACTGCTGTGCATCAACAAGAGAGAGACATGGACCTCCATCAGCAGTTGATAGCCAAGCCAAGATGAAGCAAGATGTTAGATCATATTTTTTGACATAGCACACCAACTAATTACCTTCTACATAGGTGATGGGAGTCCTCTATCCTATAAATAAGCTTATATCCTTTTATACGGCTCTCAGGATCCGATGTCCTTAATTAGCCCTCTTTTTGACATCCATCGTTAATGGTAAAGAACATGTTCAAAATAGTGAACATTATGAGATATAAGCATATTGCTAGCCAAAGATCTAAGACTTAAGAGGACTGGTCGTGGAAGAATGGTCCTTGGTTATCAGCTTGGTAATTAAATTACCAAATCTCAGAAACACAAAATGATGGTATTAGCCTTGGGCTCCATCTACTGAATGACTTTCTAGTTGTGTGTGTGGTATTGATCAGAGGAGGCGATGTTTGATGCTGCCTGATTAAAGAGACCCTTTAGGCGGAGAACAGCGCATACACTGCCTCTCCCACATTACCAGCTCTTGCATCACTCCTCACCTCTTCGCACCAACACCCCCCCCCCCCACCCCCCTTTTCGTTCACACTGTTGCTCCCTTTTTTGTCTGCCTTGTAGCAGCCCCGATTCCTCTCCGCCTGACGTGTTTGTGTGTGTGTGTGTGTGTGTGTGTGTGTGTGTGTGTGTGTGTGTGTGCGCGCGCGTCTTACTCTACCTCGTGCCTTTGAAAGCTCTCCCCTCCCATGCATGTCTTTGTTTCTGTTCACTTGTTGTGCATGTAGTAATCGTGCTCGTTCTCTGTGTCCCAGCCCTATGAGCCTGCAGATGACTGGTCCGAGCACATTAGTTCCTCTGGGAAGAAGTACTACTACAACTGCAGGACGGAGGTCTCACAGTGGGAGAAGCCCAAGGAGTGGCTGGAAAGGTACACACACACACACACACACACACTCTCTCTCTTTGCTTAGTAGGACGAAGTCCTACTCTGTAGCTCCATTTGTATTATTGCATTGCTGTTTAGCAGGTGGCTTGGGTTTGTGTAATTGAATAAAAAACATGCCAAAGATATGAATTTAATTTCTGACCTCTAACCAGCCATGCAGGCAGGATGATGTTTAGTAGGCTATTAAAGGGATATTCCGCCATTTTTGGAAATACGCTCATTTTCCACCTCCCCTCGAGCAAAACAATCGATATTTACCTTGTTCCCGTTCATCCAGCCATTCTGTGAGTCTGGCGATACAACTTTTAGCTTCAGCCTAGCATAGATCACTGAATTGGATGAGACCATTAGCTTGTCGCCTGCTAGCTTCATGTTTAAAAGTGACTAAGATTTCTGATAATTTTCCCATTTAAAACGTGTCTCCTCTCAAGTTAGAAAGTGCAATAAGACCAACTGAAAATGAAACCTGGCGTTTTTCTAGGCTGATTTGACATGGAACTACACTCTCATCTGGCGTAATAATCAAGGCAACTTGCAAACGTACCATAGGCGCAGTGATATCGTACGCAGCATCTGAAAATAGTCCCCATAGACATCAAGCAGTAGTAGTGCCAGTAGCTGCAAGTTGCCTTGATTATTACGCCAGATGAGAATGTAGTTCCATGTCAAATCAGCCTAGAAAAACTGTAGGGTTAATTTTCAGTTGGTCTTATTGCACTTTCTAACTTGAGAGGACACACGTTTTAAATGGGAAAATTACCAGAAATATTAGTCACTTTTAAACATGAAGCTAGCAGGCGAGAAGCTAATGGTCTAATCCGATTCAATGATCTATGCTAGGCTGAAGCTAAAAGTTGTATCGCCAGACTCACAGAATGGCTGGATGAACGGGAACAAGGTAAATATCGATTGTTTTGCTCGAGGGAAGGTGGAAAATGAGCGTATTTCCACAAATGGCGGAATATCCCTTTAAGCCTGGTTTTGTGCTACTAGGCCACCTATTTGTTCTGCAAATGCTGTACAGTTTTACTCACATCAGATGTGTAGCCCATAAGCATTAGCTCTTTAGCTAACAATAGTATAGGATACCAAATGGCCTCACATTTGATTATCTGTTGACATGTCGTTGAGCTGTCATTCAAGCATGCTGTTGGCAAATGATTGTATGGCATTTAAAAAACGTTAGAACGTCTACATTGAGGGTATTGGTTGTTTGTCAGACTCTAGGATTTGATCGCTGGACAGACGTGACCCAAGGTCCTTGTGTCTGTTTTACCACAGGGAGAGCTGGCTTCCCTGCTGCTTGTGAACACTATTCTTAGTCATGTTTTTAAGCTTTTCATTAGCAGATAGATGAGCTACTTTCTGCTTGTTCATCTACTTTAGTGATGTCGAAGCCTATGACCTGATGACTTTGATAGCAGTGTCTTGTACAGAGGTCAATTTGGCACTGTAGTCGTCTGGTTATCAAGGATTAACATTGTCGACAGTGAAGTTGACCACTCTGAATAGCAGGCATAGTTGCCATGTCGGATATAGAAAATGAATATTAGGTAATCCATTCGTTGTCCTGGATGCATGTCCTTATTCTAGACAGTACAGATATTGTAGGCCTTATTGGCCTGGTTATGTGAATTCATGCTTGACGGGCTGCTTCTTCTGTCAGAATACTGTTTCAAAGATGCTATTTATTTGACTGGATTCATTTTTCCCTATGTTTGCAACAGAGAGCAGAGGCAGAAAGAGGCTGCTAAGACGACGGTAGTCAACAGCTTCCCCAAAGACAGAGACTACAGACGGGAGGCCATGCAGGCTACGGTTGCCTCCAACTTCCCTAACAGTGAGTGTTGTGCATTCTGGCAGATGTAGCCTTTTGAGTGGCGGGTTGTTTAAAGATTTAAAAAAAAAAAAAAATTAGACGAGGACCCTTCACAAACCATTTTGTATCCATGTCATGCTTAAGCTGAATTTGAGGGGGGGGGGGGGGGGGGTTGTTTGGTGGGTGCCTGTGAGTAGGCATGCACTTCATGGCCTACCGCAAAGAACGGAGGAGGAATGAATAAAACCAGTTATTTTTCTAAAGTTAATGATGATAGAATTGCTGCCAATACTATCTTTGCATTTTCAAACCTTTGCTCATGTATGTTGACGTGTAGACAGGAGGTAGTTAACATTTTACAGTAAATTCTGGAATTAGTCAATTCTGTCCGGTGCCACTCCTGCAACCCTTACATGGTCACACATCTATTCTGAAGTTGATACTCTTTGCCTGAAATGTCTTTGTGAATACGGGCCCAGAAGTGCATCTGTATGCATCTTTGCACAACCACAGAGCCCGTCAAGCACTTCTGATAGTGGTGACACATGTCTAGGCTATTGCCTTTAGCATTAACTTAAGCATTCTCTGTGCTAAAATGCAGCACTTCTAAAGATGCTGAGTTTTAGCAAATCATGATTTATGCACATTAAAACTAATAGCAGAACAGGGTTGTCATACATAATGTCATAGAGTTCACTTGAGTTGTTGGGTGCACATAACGTGTCTGAGTTTTGAGTTTATGATGGGTGAACGAAAAAGATGTTCTTGTGTTGCCTGCCTGTTGTGTCTGAAGGATTCAACCGCTGGTGTACAGCTGAGCTGTGCTGCACCCAAAAACTGAATTTGAAAAGTGTAGTCTGACTTCAGTATACAATTGAGTGTTACAGTTATAGTATTAAGCTGCCGGCAAAAATGATGGAGGATCAATTGTGCTGATATGTTGTAAGGACCGATTTGGCCCACGCCAGTCACTGCTGTATCATGTTATGAATAATGATAGCCTCCTGTTAGGAGCCATTGGTTCTTATTACAGTGCATGAAAATGCACTGTACTGTTCTTCCTAGGCTTTTTATTACAGTGCATGAAAATGCACTGTACTGTTCTTCCTAGGCTTTTTCTTATTACAGTGCATGAAAATGCACTGTACTGTTCTTCCTAGGCTTTTTCTTATTACAGTGCATGAAAATGCACTGTACTGTTATTCCAAAACTTCTTCTTATTAGAGTGCATGAAAAATGCACTCTATTGTTATTCCACTTATTCTTATTACAGTGCATGAAAATGCACTGTACTGTTCTTCCTAGGCTTCTTCTTATTCTTCTTCTTCTAACGCATTTAATGCAGCTTCAACCGTTTAACGTAGAAACTTCATTCAAACTTTGTAACGTAGGTCTTGCTTAGGACACCCGTGCTATTTATTTTTCAACTTTGTAACTTTTATACTTTTTAAACTATAAATTAAAAACTATTAAAATTTCCCCATAGACTTAACATTGTGATTATGACATCATAATAGGGCAATTAGAATCTTCTGCCAGGTGGCCAGGCCAGCTGCAGCAGCTCTCTCTCTCTCTCAGGCTTTAAGCATACATTCTCTGTGAAGACTACATATACCTGTTAAACTGTTTCCTCTGTCCACAACTGTTTCAAAATAAAAGTCCTCACTGCAATAATACACTATTAAATCATTTAACCATTGAAACTACTAATCTATTTAACTGTTCAACCATTCCCACTGTCAGTTATCATCAACTATGCCTCCAGTCAACTACATGAGACCTCCATGTACCTAGCAACCAACATAGCAACCATTAAAATTAAGCGTTTATGACCGTTTCCATAGCAACCAACATGATTTTACTACAGTAACTTTTTTATTCCTGATAGTGGCAGCCATGGATACCCTATTAACAAATGTTTCAAAATAAAAGTCCTCAGTAGCAAGTTAGCTAGTTAGCATGGTTAGCATTGTTAGCATAGTTAACATTTTTAGCATAACTGCTAAAAATGATTAGCTAAGTTAGCTAATCAACCTGGTTAGCATTGTTAGCATAGTTAGCATTGTTAGCATAGTTAGCATTTTGAACATTTCTGTTAGAAATCATTAGTTAAGTTAGCTGATCAATCTGGTTAGCATTGTTAACATAGTTAGCATTGTTAGCATTTTTACCATAACTGTTAGAAATCATTAGCTAAGTAAACCAATCAACCTGGTTATCTTTGTTAACATAGTTAACATTTTAACATACCTTTTAGAAATCATTAGTTAAGTTACAACTGGAATGTTTAAGCTTTAAACTGTCTACCTTCACACATCAACTCTCTTTAAACTATACAATCACCATCTTTACCCTAGTTACACCCTAGTAGCCATATCTACATCATCTATCTATACATTTTTTCATTTTCATGCACTGGTAATTCCTTGGAATTGCATTTCTAGTTATTAGAGTGCATGAAAAATGCACTCTATTGTTATTCCACTTATTCTTATTATTCTTATTCTTCTTCTAACGCTTTTTGTGCGTTTAATGCGGCTTCAACGGTTTAACTTTGAAACTTCATTCAAACTGTGTCGCGTAGATCTTACTTAGGTGACTGGAGACATGTATTTTTCAACTTTGTAACTTTTATACTTTTTAAACTATTTAATTAAAACTATCAAAATGTCCCCATAGACTTAACCTTATGATTATGACATCACCGATTAGAATCCTATGCCAGAAATCTCTCTCCCAGGCTTTTAGAATCCTATCCCAGAACTCTCAGGCTTCTAGAATCCTACTGTATGCCAGAACTCTCTCTCTCAGGCTTTTAAGCATAGGCTACAGTCTAATAAGACTACAGATCCTATTCAACTGTTCCCTGTGCCCAAAACTGTTTCAAAATAAAAATCCTCACTACCATAATTCACTATCAAATCGTTCAACCATTTAAACTACTCAACTATTTAACTGTTTAGCCATTTTAACTGTCAGTTGTCATCAACTATTTAAACAACTCAACTATTTATACTCAACTATTTAACTGTTTGGCTATTCCAATTGTCCGTTTTCACCAACTATGACCCCCTCCAACTGTTTCTACTGCCTGAAACTAAATTCACTATTAATTAATTCAACTATTTAACTGTTTGGCTATTCCAACTGTCCGTTTGCATCAACTATGACTCCCTCCAACTGTTTCTACTGCCTGAAACTGTTTCAAAATAAAAGTCTTCACTAAAATAATTCAATATTAATTGATTCAACTATTTAAACTACTCATCTATTTAAACTGCTCAACTATTAACTGCTCAACTATTAAGTGTTTGGCTTTTCCAACTGTCCGTTTTCATCAACTATGACTCCCTCCAACTGTTTCTACTGCCTGAAAATGTTTCAAAATAAAAGTCCTCACTCAAATATTTCACTATTAATTAATTCAACTATTTAACTGTTCAGCCATTCTAACTGTCAGTTGTCATCAACTGTGACTCCCTCCAACTGTTTCTACTGCCTGAAACTGTTTCTTAATGAAAGTCCTTACTACAATTACTCACAATTAAGGAATTAAACATTTAAACTGCTCAATTAATCAACTGTTCAGCCATTTTAACTGTCAGTTGTCTTCAACTATGACTCGCACCACCTATTTCCTCTGCCCACAACTGTTTCAAAATAAGTCATCAGTGTCCTAATTCCGTATTTAATAATGTAACTATTTAAACTATGCAACTATTTAACTCTTTAGCCATTCCGAATTACAGTTGTCATCAGCTATGTATCCCACCAACAGTTTCCTCTGCCCACAACTGTTTCAAAATAAAAGTCCTCACACAATAATTCTCTATTAAATAGCTCAACTATTTGAACTAGGCCTACTCAACTGTTTAACTTTTTGCTCATTCCAACTGTTAATTGTCATCAACTATGACTCCCCTCAACCTTTTCTCTACTTCACCTCTATCTTTGTCACAATTTTCATGCACTCGTAATTCCCTGGAATTGCTTTCTCTAGTTCTTATTCTTCTTCTAACGCTTTTTGTGCGTTTAATGCGGCTTCAACGGTTTAACTTTGAAACTTCATTCAAACTGTGTCGCGTAGATCTTACTTAGGTGACTGGAGACATGTATTTTTCAACTTTGTAACTTTTATACTTTTTAAACTATTTAATTAAAACTATCAAAATTTCCCCATAGACTTAACATTGTGATTATGACATCACAATTCGATTAGAATCCTATGCCAGAACTCTCTCTCCCAGGCTTTTAGAATCCTATGCCAGAACTCTCAGGCTTCTAGAATCCTACTGTATGCCAGAACTCTCTCTCTCTCAGGCTGGCTCTAATAAGACTACAGATCCTGCTCAACTGTTCCCTGTGCCCACTATCAATTCGTTCAACCATTTAAACTAGGCTACTCAACTATTTAACTGTTCAGCCATTTTAACTGTCAGTTGTCATCAACTGTTTAAACTACTCAACTATTTAACTGTTTGGCTATTCAAACTGTCTGTTTTCATCAACTATGACTCCCTCCAACTGTTTCTACTGCCTGAAACTAAATTATTTCACTATTAATGAATTTAACTATTTAAACTACTCAACTATTTAACTGTTTGGCTATTCCAACTGTCCGTTTTCATCAACTATGACTCCCTCCAACTGTTTCTACTGCCTGAAACCAAATTCACTATTAATTAATTCAACTATTTAAATTACTCAACTATTTAATTGTTTGGCTATTCCAACTGTCAGTTTGCATCAACTATGACTCCCTCCAACTGTTTCTACTGCCTGAAACTGTTTCAAAATAAAAGTCTTCACTAAAATAATTCACTATTAATTAATTCAACTATTTAAACTAGGACTCAACTATTTAAACTACTCAACTATTTAACTGTTCAGCCATTCTAACTGTCAGTAGAAGTCCTCACACAATAATTCTCTATTAAATAGCTCAACTATTTGAACTACTCAACTGTTGAACTTTTTGCTCATTCCAACTGTTAATTGTCATCAACTATGACTACCCTCAACCTTTTCTCTACTTCACCTCTATCTTTGTCTCAATTTTCATGCACTCGTAATTCCCTGGAATTGCTTTCTCTAGTTAGAGTGCATGAAAAATGCACTCTATTGTTATTCCACTTATTCTTATTATTCTTATTCTTCTTCTAACGCTTTTTGTGCGTTTAATGCGGCTTCAACGGTTTAACTTTGAAACTTCATTCAAACTGTGTCGCGTAGATCTTACTTAGGTGACTGGAGACATGTATTTTTCAACTTTGTAACTTTTATACTTTTTAAACTATTTAATTAAAACTATCAAAATTTCCCCATAGACTTAACATTGTGACTATGACATCACAGTTCCGATTAGAATCCTATGCCAGAACACTCTCTCCCAGGCTTTTAGAATCCTATCCCAGAACTCTAAGGCTTCTAGAATCCTACTGTATGCCAGAACTCTCTCTCTCAGGCTTTTAAGCATACAGTCTGGCTCTGATAAGACTACAGATCCTGTTCAACTGTTCCCTGTGCCCAAAACTGTTTCAAAATAAAAATCCTCACTACCATAATTCACTATCAAATCGTTCAACCATTTAAACTACTCAACTATTTAACTGTTCAGCCATTTTAACTGTCAGTTGTCATCAACTATTTAAACCACGACTATTTATACTCAACTATTTAACTGTTTGGCTATTCCAACTGTCCGTTTTCATCAACTATGACTCCCTCCAACTGTTTCTACTGCCTGAAACTAAATTCACTTTTAATTAATTCAACTATTTCAACTACTCAACTATTCAAACTACTCAACTATTTAACTGTTTGGCTATTCCAACTGTCAGTTTTCATCAACTATGACTCCCTCCAACTGTTTCTACTGCCTGAAACTAAATTCACTATGAATTAATTCGACTATTTAAACTACTCAACGATTTAACTGTTTGGCTATTCCAACTGTCAGTTTGCATCAACTATGACTCCCTCCAGCTGTTTCTACTGTCTGAAACTGTTTCAAAAATATGAGTCCTCACTAAAACAATTCACTATTAATTAATTCAACTATTTAAACTACTCAACTTTTTAACTGTTACGCTTTTCCAACTGTCAGAGTTAATCAGTTATGACTCCCACCAACTGTTTCCTCCACCCAAAACTGTTTCATAATGAAAGTCCTTACTACAATTATTCACAATTAAATAATTAAACATTTAAACTACTTTAACTACATTTATTACGACTGTAAACTAATTAATCAACTGTTCAGCAATTTTAACTGCCAGTTGTCTTCAACTATGACTACCACCACCTATTTCCTCTGCACACAACTGTTTCAAAATAAGTCATCAGTGCCATAATTCCGTATTTAATAATTTAACTATTTAAACTATGCAACTATTTAACTCATTTAGCTCAACTATTTGAACTACTCAACTGTTTAACTTTTTGCCCATTCCAACTGTTAATCGTCATCAACTATGACTCCCATCAACCTTTTTTCTACTTCACCTCTATCTTTGTGCTTGAATGATATTTGAAACATTATCTAACTATATTTTACTGAGCAGAAATGTTTGAATTTTCATGCACTCGTAATTCCCTGGAATTGCTTTCTCTAGTTATTAGAGTGCATGAAAAATGCACTCTATTGTTATTCCACTTATTCTTATTATTATAGTTCTTATTCTTCTTCTAACGCTTTTTGTGCGTTTAATGCCTCTTCAACGGTTTAACTTTGAAACTTCATTCAAACTGTGTCGCGTAGATCTCACTTAGGTGACTTCAGCTATATATTGTTCAACTTTGTAACTTTTATACTTTTTAAACTATTTAATTAAAACTATCAAAATTTCCCCATAGACTTAACATTATGATTATGACATCACCGATTAGAATCCTATGCCAGAAATCTCTCTCCCAGGCTTTTAGAATCCTATGCCAGAACTCTCAGGCTTCTAGAATCCTACTGTATGCCAGAACTCTCTCTCTCTCAGGCTGGCTCTAATAAGACTACAGATCCTGCTCAACTGTTCCCTGTGCCCACTATCAAATCGTTCAACCATTTAAACTAGGCTACTCAACTATTTAACTGTTCAGCCATTTTAACTGTCAGTTGTCATCAACTGTTTAAACTACTCAACTATTTAACTGTTTGGCTATTCCAACTGTCAGTTTTCATCAACTATGACTCCCTCCAACTGTTTCTACTGCCTGAAACTAAATTCACTATTAATTAATTCAACTATTTAAACTACTCAACTATTTAACCGTTTGGCTATTCCAACTGTCCGTTTTCATCAACTATGACTCCCTCTAACTGTTTCTACTGCCTGAAACTGTGTCTTAATGAAAGTCCTTACTACAATTATTCATAATTAAAGAATAAACATTTAAACTGCTCAATTAATCAACTGTTCAGCCATTTTAACTGCCAGTTGTCTTCAACTATGACTCCCACCACCTATTTCCTCTGCCCACAACTGTTTCAAAATAAGTCATCAGTGCCATAATTCCGTATTTAATAATTTAACTATTTAAACTATGCAACTATTTAACTCATTTAGCTCAACTATTTGAACTACTCAACTGTTTAACTTTTTGCCCATTCCAACTGTTAATCGTCATCAACTATGACTCCCATCAACCTTTTTTCTACTTCACCTCTATCTTTGTGCTTGAATGATATTTGAAACATTATCTAACTATATTTTACTGAGCAGAAATGTTTGAATTTTCATGCACTCGTAATTCCCTGGAATTGCTTTCTCTAGTTCTTATTCTTCTTCTAACGCTTTTTGTGCGTTTAATGCGGCTTCAACGGTTTAACTTTGAAACTTCATTCAAACTGTGTCGCGTAGATCTTACTTAGGTGACTGGAGACATGTATTTTTCAACTTTGTAACTTTTATACTTTTTAAACTATTTAATTAAAACTATCAAAATTTCCCCATAGACTTAACCTTATGATTATGACATCACCGATTAGAATCCTATGCCAGAAATCTCTCTCCCAGGCTTTTAGAATCCTATCCCAGAACTCTCAGGCTTCTAGAATCCTACTGTATGCCAGAACTCTCTCTCTCTCTCTCAGGCTTTTAAGCATGCAGTCTGTCTCTAATAAGACTACAGATCTATTCAACTGTTCCCTGTGCCCAAAACTGTTTCAAAATAAAAATCCTCACTAACATAATTCACTATCAAATCGTTCAACCATTTAAACTACTCAACTATTTAACTGTTCAGCCATTTTAACTGTCAGTTGTCATCAACTGTTTAAGCTACTCAACTATTTAAAATATTCAACTAGGCTATTTAACTGTTTGGCTATTCAAACTGTCAGTTTTCATCAACTATGACTCCCTCCAACTGTTTCTACTGCCTGAAACTAAATTCACTATTAATCAATTCAACTAGGCCTATTTAAACTACTCAACTATTTAACTGTTTGGCTATTCCAACTGTCTGTTTTCATCAACTAACTATTTAAACTACTCAACTATTTAACTGTTTGGCTATTCCAACTGTCTGTTTTCATCAACTATGAATCCCTCCAACTGTTTCTACTGCCTGAAACTAAATTCACTATTAATTAATTCAACTATTTAAACTACTCAACTATTTAACTTTTTGGCTATTCCAACTGTCCATTTTCATCAGCTATGACTCCCTCCAACTGTTTCTACTGCCTGAAACTAAATTTACTATTAATTAATTCAACTATTTAAACTACTCAACTATTTAACTGTTTGGCTATTCCAACTGTCCATTTTCATCAACTATGACTCCCTCCAACTGTTTCTACTGCCTGAAACTGTGTCTTAATGAAAGTCCTTACTACAAATATTCATAATTAAAGAATAAACATTTAAACTGCTCAATTAATCAACTGTTCAGCCATTTTAACTGCCAGTTGTCTTCAACTATGACCCCCACCACATATTTCCTCTGCCCACAACTGTTTCAAAATAAGTCATCAGTGCCATAAATCCGTATTTAATAATTTAATTATTTAAACTATGCAACTATTTAACTCTTTAGCCATTCCGAATTACAGTTGTCATCAGCTATATATCCCACCAAGAGTTTCCTCAAATACAACTGTTTCAAAATAAAAGTTCTCACACAATAATTCTCTATTAAACAGCTCAACTATTTGAACTACTCAACTGTTTAACTTTTTGCTCATTCCAACTGTTAATTGTCATCAACTATGACTCCCCTCAACCTTTCCTCTACTTCACCTCTATCTTTGTCTCAATTTTCATGCACTCGTAATTCCCTGGAATTGCTTTCTCTAGTTATTATTCTTCTTCTTCTAACGCACTTAATGGAGCTTCAACCGTTTAACGTAGAAACTTCATTCAAACTGCGCTGCGTAGGTCTTACTTAGGCCATCCGGGCTTTGTATTTTTCAACTTTGTAACTTTTATACTTTTTAAACTATTAATTAATTAAAATGACAATTTTCCCATAGACTTAACATTGTGATTATGACATCATAATAGGGCAATTAGAATCTTCTGCCAGGTGGCCAGGCCAGCTGCAGCAGCTCTCTCTCTCTCTCAGGCTTTAAGCATACATTCTCTGTGAAGACTACACATGCCTGTTAAACTGTTTCCTCTGTCCACAACTGTTTCAAAATAAAAGTCCTCACTGCAATAATACACTATTAAATCATTTAACCATTGAAACTACTAATCTATTTAACTGTTCAACCATTCCCACTGTCAGTTATCATCAGCCATGCCTCCGGTCAACTACATGAAACCTCCATGTACCTAGCAACCAACATAGCAACCACCAAAATTAAGCGTTGATGACCGTTTCCATAGCAACCAACATCATTATACTGCAGTAACTTCTTGTTTCCTGATAGTGGCCACCATGGATACCCTAGCAACAAATGTTTCAAAATAAAAGTCCTCACTAGCAAGTTAGCTAGTTAGCATGGTTAGCATAGTTAGCATTGTTAGCATAGTTAGCATTTTTAGCATAACTGATAGAAATGATTAGCTAAGTTAGCTAATCAACCTGGTTAGCATTTTTAGCATAGTTAGCATTGTTAGCATTTTTAACATTACTGCTAGAAATCATCGGTTAAGTTAGCTAATCAACCTGGTTAGCATTGTTAGTAAAGTTAGCATTGCTAGCATAATTAGCATTTTAGCGTAACTGCTAGAAATCATTAGCTAAGTTAGCTAATCAACATTTTAACATGAATATAAATCATTAGTTAAGTTAGAACTGGAATGTTTCATCTTTAAACTGTCTACCTTCACACTATCAACACTCTGTAAACTATGCAACCACCATGTTTACCCTAGCTACACCTTAGTAACCATATCTACATTATCTATCTATTTTTGCATTTTCATGCACTGGTAATTCCTTGGAATTGCATTTCTAGTTATTATTATTCTTCTTCTAACGCACTTAATGGAGCTTCAACCGTTTAACGTAGAAACTTCATTCAAACTGCGCTGCGTAGGTCTTACTTAGGCCATGGGAGCTTTGTAATTTTCAACTTTGTAACTTTTATACTTTTTGAACTATTAATTAAAAACTATTAAAATTTCCCCATAGACTTAACATTGTGATTATGACATCATAATAGGGCAATTAGAATCTTATGCCAGGTGGCCAGGCCAGCTGCAGCAGCTCTCTCTGTCTCAGGCTTTAAGCATACAATCTCTCTGAAGACTACATATCCTGTTTCCTCTGTCCACAACTTTTTCAAAATAAAAGTCCTCACTGCAATAATACACTATTAAATCATTTAACCCTTGAAACTACTCAACTATTTAACTGTTCAACCATTCCAACTGTCAGTTATCATCAACTATGCCTCCAGTCAACTACATGAAACCTCCATGTACCTAGCAACCAACATAGCAACCATTGAAATTAAGTGTTTATGACCGTTTCCATAGCAACCAACATGATTATACTGCAGTAACTTCTTGTTTCCTGATAGTGGCCACCATGGATACCCTAGCAACAAATGTTTCAAAATAAAAGTCCTCACTAGCAAGTTAGCTAGTTACCATGGTTAGCATAGTTAGCATTGTTAGCATAGTTAGCATTTTTAGCATAACTGCTAGAAATGATTAGCTAAGTTAGCTAATCAACCTGGTTAGCATTTTTAACATAGTTAGCATTGTTAGCATAGTTAGCATTTTTAACACAACTGCAAAAATCATCACCTAAGTTAGCTAATCAACCTGGTTAGCATTGTTAGCATAGTTAGCATTTTTAGCATTATTGCTAGAAATCATCAGTTAAGTTAGCTAAACAACCTGGTTAGCACTGTGAGCATAGTTAGCATAGTTAATATTTTTACCATAACTGCATGAAATCAGTAGCTAAGTTAACAATCAACCTGGTTATCATTGTTACCATAGTTATCATTTTAACAGGAATAGAAATCATTAGTTAAGTTAGAACTGGAATGTTTCAGCTTTAAACTGTCTACCTTCACACTATCAACTCTCTGTAAACTATGCAACCACCATGTTTACCCTAGCTACACCTTAGTAACCATATCCACATTATCTATCTATTTTTGCATTTTCATGCACTGGTAATTCCTTGGAATTGCATTTCTAGTTATTACAGTGCATGAAAATGCACTGTACTGTTCTTCCTAGGCTTTTTACAGTGCATGAAAATGCACTGTACTGTTCTTCCTAGGCTTTTTCTTATTACAGTGCATGAAAATGCACTGTACTGTTCTTCCTAGGCTTTTTCTTATTATTCTTCTTCTAACGCACGCAATTCAGCTTCAACCGTTTAACGTAGAAACTTCATTCAAACTTCGTTGCGTAGGTCTTACTTACGCGATGTGGGCTTTGTTTTTTTCAACTTTGTAACTTTTATACTTTTTAAACTATGAATTAAAAAACGATTTCCACATAGATTTAACATTGAGCTATTTCCCCATAGACTTAACATTGCTCATTGTGACATCACGGCAGCAATTAGAATCTTAGGCCAGGTGGCCGGCCACCTGGGCACCAACTGTCAGTTTCTCTTGCTTTAACCATAGGCTACAATCTCTCTGAAGACTACATATTCTGTTCCCCTGTATCCTCTGCGCACAACAGTATCAAAATAAGTTCTCCTAATTCCATCCAACTTTATATCCATTCATCTTCTTCAAACCATTCACTCATCCACCCATTCTAAACAGTCTGCCTATCAACATCAATAAGACGCTCTACATTCAACTTTTAAACAATCTACTCTGTCTCAGGCTGGCTCTCTTAAGACTAGCCAGTTAAATTAATTACACCTGTATCTGTATCCACTACTCTCAGTAGAGAGCTGTGTCTCTCCATTCTACAAGAATATAAGGCACATTCCATCCAACATTCTATCCATTCATCTTCTTCAGACCATTCACTCATCCACCCATTAAACTGTCTATCAACATCTATTAAACAATCTGTCTATCAACATCCATTAAACTCTCTGTCTATCAACATTAATTAGACTATCTACATTCAACTTTTAAATTATTTACTCTGTCTCAGACTAGCCAATTAAATTGATTACACCTGTATCAACTACTCTCAGAGAGTTGTATCAGTGTCTCTCTTAACAAGAATATAAGGCACATTCCATCCAACCTTCTATCCATTCATCTTCTTCAGACCATTCACTCATCCACCCATTAAACTGTCAATCAATATGTATTAAACAATCTGCCTATCAACATCCATTAAACATTCTGTCTATCAACATTAATTAGACTATCTACATACAACTTTTAAAGTATTTACTGTGGGTCCCTCTCAAGCAGCGTTTATAGGCCTATGTCCTCCCTCGCTCCTCGATCCTCAATGATCTACATAAAGAAAGATAAAAGAAGGGCTAGACTATCCCATTGTTGCCGCTCCATCATTCTTTATGTAGATCAGTGAGGAGCGAGAGAGGACGCGTAAACGCTATATGAGAGGCACCTTCTGTCTCAGGCTTTAAGCATACAATCTCATTAAGACTACAGATCCTGTTTCACTACGTCCTCTGTCCACAACTGTTTCAAAATAAAGGTCCTCACTGCAATAATATACTATTAAATCATTTAACCATTGAAACTACTCAACTATTGAACTGTTCAACCATTCCAACTGTCAGTTATCATCCACTATGCCTCCAGTCAACTACATGAAACCTCCATGTACCTAGCAACCAACATAGCAACCATTAAAATTAAGTGTTTATGACCGTTTCCATAGCAACCAACATGATTATACTGCAGTAACTTCTTGTTTCCTGATAGTGGCCACCATGGATACGCCCTAGCAACAAATGTTTCAAAATAAAAGTCCTCACTAGCAAGTTAGCTAGTTAGCATGGTTAGCATAGTTAGCATTTTTAGTATAACTGCAAAAAATCATCAACTAAGTTAGCTAATCAACCTGGTTAGCATTGTTAGCAATTTTAGCATTGTTAGCATAGTTAGCATTTTTAGCATTACTGCTAGAAATCATCGGTTAAGTTAGCTAATCAACCTGGTTAGCATTCTTAGTAAAGTTAGCATTGCTAGCATAATAAGCATTTTTAGCGTAACTGCTAGAAATCATTAGCTAAGTTAGCTAATCAACATTTTAACATGAATAGAAATCATTAGTTAAGTTAGAACTGGAATGTTTCATCTTTAAAACGTCTACCTTCACACTATCAACTCTCTGTAAACTATGCAACCACCATGTTTACCCTAGCTACACCTTAGTAACCATATCTACATTATCTATCTATTTTTGCATTTTCATGCACTGGTAATTCCTTGGAATTGCATTTCTAGTTATTATTATTCTTCTTCTAACGCACTTAATGGAGCTTCAACCGTTTAACGTAGAAACTTCATTCAAACTGCGCTGCGTAGGTCTTACTTAGGCCATGGGAGCTTTGTAATTTTCAACTTTGTAACTTTTATACTTTTTGAACTATTAATTAAAAACTATTAAAATTTCCCCATAGACTTAACATTGTGATTATGACATCATAATAGGGCAATTAGAATCTTATGCCAGGTGGCCAGGCCAGCTGCAGCAGCTCTATCTCTCTCAGGCTTTAAGCATACAATCTCTCTGAAGACTACATATCCTGTTTCCTCTGTCCACAACTGTTTCAAAATAAAAGTCCTCACTGCAATAATACACTATTGAATCATTTAGCCATTGAAACTACTCAACTATTTAACTGTTCAACCATTCCAACTGTCAGTTATCATCAACTATGCCTCCAGTCAACTACATGAAACCTCCATGTACCTAGCAACCAACATAGCAACCATTGAAATTAAGTGTTTATGACCATTTCCATAGCAACCAACATGATTATACTGCAGTAACTTCTTGTTTCCTGATAGTGGCCACCATGGATACCCTAGCAACAAATGTTTCAAAATAAAAGTCCTCACTAACAAGTTAGCTAGTTACCATGGTTAGCATTGTTAGCATAGTTAGCATTTTTAGCATAACTGCTAGAAATCATTAGCTAAGTTAACTAATCAACCTGGTTAGCATTTTTGGCATAGTTAGCATTGTTAGCATAGTTAGCATTTTTAGCAAAACTGCAAAAAATCATCACCTAAGTTAGCTAATCAACCTGGTTAGCATTGTTAGCAATTTTAGCATTGTTAGCATTTTTAGCATTATTGCTAGAAATAATCAGTTAAGTTAGCTAAATAACCTGGTTAGCACTGTGGGCATAGTTAGCATAGTTAACATTTTTACCATAACTGCATGAAATCAGTAGCTAAGTTAACAATCAACCTGGTTATCATTGTTACCATAGTTATCATTTTAGCAGGAATAGAAATCATTAGTTAAGTTAGAACTGGAATGTTTCAGCTTTAAACTGTCTACCTTCACACTATCAACTCTCTGTAAACTATGCAACCACCATGTTTACCCTAGCTACACCTTAGTAACCATATCCACATTATCTATCTATTTTTGCATTTTCATGCACTGGTAATTCCTTGGAATTGCATTTCTAGTTCTTATTATTATTATTACAGTGCATGAAAATGCACTGTACTGTTATTCCAAAACTTCTTATTATTACAGTGCATGAAAATGCACTGTACTGTTCTTCCTAGGCTTCTTATTCTTATTCTTCTTCTTCTAACGCAGTTAATGCAACTTCAACCGTTTAACGTAGAAACTTCATTCAAACTTTGTTGCGTAGGTCTTACTTACGCGATGTGGGCTTTATATTTTTCAACTTTGTAACTTTTATACTTTTTGAACTATTAATTAAAAACTATTCAACTTTCCCCATAGACTTAACATTGCTCATTATGACATCACGGCAGCAATTAGAATGTTACGCCAGGTGGCCAGTCCAGGTGCAGCAGCTCTCTCTCTCACACTGGCTCTCTTGAGACTACATTTTCTGTTCCCCTGTATCAACTGTATCAACATAAGTCTTCCTAATTCCATCCAACTTTCTATCCATTCATCTTCTTCAAACCATTCACTCATCCACCCATTCTAAACAGTCTGCCTATCAACATCAATTAGACGATCTACATTCAACTTTTAAACAATCTACTCTGTCTCAGGCTTTAAGCACACACTCTGGCTGTCTTAAGACTAGCCAGTTAAATTGATTACACCTGTATCTGTATCCACTACTCTCAGTAGAGAGCTGTGTCTCTCCACTCTACAAGAATATAAGGCACATTCCATCCAACTCTCTATCCATTCATCTTCTTCAGACCATTCACTCATCCACCCATTAAACTGTCTATCAACATCCATTAAACTCTCTGTCTATCAACACTAATTAGACTACATTCAACTTTTAAATTATTTACTCTGTCTCAGGCTTCAAGCATATACACTCTTCTCTTAAGACTAGCCAGTTAAATTGATTACACCTGTATCAACTGTCAGTTTCTCTGGCTATAAGCATACAATCTCTCTGACGACTACATATCCTGTTAACTTTTTCCTCTGTCCACAACTGTTTCAAAATAAAAGTCCTCACTGCAATAATACACCATTAAATCATTTAACCATTGAAACTACTCAACTATTTAACTGTTCAACCATTCCAACTGTCAGTTATCATCAACTATGACTCCAGTCAACTACATGAAACCTCCATGTACCTAGCAACCAACATAACAACCATTAAAATTAAGCGTTTATGACCGTTTCCATATCAACCAACATGATTATACTGCAGTAACTTCTTGTTTCCTGATAGTGGCCACAATGGATACCCTTGCAACAAATGTTTCAAAATAAAAGTCCTCACTAGCAAGTTAGCTTGTTAGCATGTTTAGCATAGTTAGCATTTTTAGCATAACTACAAAAAAATCATCAACTAAGTTAGCTAATCAACCTGGTTAGCATTGTTAGCAAATGTAGCATTGTTAGCATAGTTAGCATTTTTAGCATTACTACTAGAAATCATCGGTTAAGTTAGCTAATCAACCTGGTTAGCATTGTTAGTAAAGTTAGCATTGCTAGCATAATTAGCATTTTTAACGTAACTGCTAGAAATCATTAGCTAAGTTAGCTAATCAACATTTTAACATGAATAGAAATCATTAGTTAAGTTAGAACTGGAATGTTTCAGCTTTAAACTGTCTACCTTCACACTATCAACTCTCTGTAAACTATGCAACCACCATGTTTACCCTAGCTACACCTTAGTAACCATATCTACATTATCTATCTATTTTTGCATTTTCATGCACTGGTAATTCCTTGGAATTGCATTTCTAGTTATTATTATTCTTCTTCTAACGCACTTAATGGAGCTTCAACCGTTTAACGTAGAAACGTCATTCAAACTGCGCTGCGTAGGTCTTACTCAGGCCATCCGGGCTTTGTATTTTTCAACTTTGTAACTTTTATACTTTTTTAACTATTAATTAATTAAAATGACAATTTCCCCATAGACTTAACATTGTGATTATGACATCATAATAGGGCAATTAGAATCTTCTGCCAGGTGGCCAGGCCAGCTGCAGCAGCTCTCTCTCAGGCTTTAAGCATACATTCTCTATGAAGACTACATATACCTGTTAAACTGTTTCCTCTGTCCACAACTGTTTCAAAATAAAAGTCCCCACTGCAATAATACACAATTAAATCATTTAACCATTGAAACTACTAATCTATTTAACTGTTCAACCATTCCCACTGTCAGTTATCATCAGCCATGCCTCCGGTCAACTACATGAAACCTCCATGTACCTAGCAACCAACATAGCAACCATTAAAATTAAGCGTTTATGACCGTTTCCATAGCAACCAACATCATTATACTGCAGTAACTTCTTGTTTCCTGATAGTGGCCACCATGGATACCCTAGCAACAAATGTTTCAAAATAAAAGTCTTCACTAGCAAGTTAGCTAGTTAGCATGGTTAGCATAGTTAGCATTGTTAGCATTTTTAGCATAACTGCTAGAAATGATTAGCTAAGTTAGCTAATCAACCTGGTTAACATTGTTAGCAAATGTAGCATTGTTAGCATAGTTAGCATTTTCAGCATTACTGCTAGAAATCATCGGTTAAGTTAGCTAATCAACCTAGTTAGCATTGTTAGTAAAGTTAGCATTGCTAGCATAATTAGCATTTTTAGCGTAACTGCTAGAAATCATTAGCTAAGTTAGCTAATCAACATTTTAATATGAATAGAAATCATTAATTAAGTTAGAACTGGAATGTTTCATCTTTAAACTGTCTACCTTCACACTATCAACTCTCTGTAAACTATGCAACCACCATGTTTACCCTAGCTACACCTTAGTAGCCATATCTACATTATCTATCTATTTTTGCATTTTCATGCACTGGTAATTCCTTGGAATTGCATTTCTAGTTATTATTCTTCTTCTAACGCTCTTAATGGAGCTTCAACCGTTTAACGTAGAAACTTCATTCAAACTGCGCTGCGTAGGTCTTACTTAGGCCATGGGAGCTTTGTAATTTTCAAATTTGTAACTTTTATACTTTTTGAACTATTAATTAAAAACTATTAAACATTTCCCCATAGACTTAACATTGCGATTATGACATCATAATAGGGCAATTAGAATCTTATGCCAGGTGGCCAGGCCAGCTGCAGCAGCTCTCTCTCTCTCGGGCTTTAAGCATACAATCTCTCTGAAGACTACATATCCTGTTTCCTCTGTCCACAACTGTTTCAAAATAAAAGTCCTCACTGCAATAATACAATATTAAATCATTTAACCATTGAAACTACTCAACTATTTAACTGTTCAACCATTCCAACTGTCAGTTATCATCAACTATGCCTCCAGTCAACTACATGAAACCTCCATGTACCTAGCAACCAACATAGCAACCATTGAAATTAAGCGTTTATGGCCATTTCCATAGCAACGAACATGATTATACTGCAGTAACTTCTTGTTTCCTGATAGTGGCCACCATGGATACCCTAGCAACAAATGTTTCAAAATAAAAGTCCTCACTAGCAAGTTAGCTAGTTAGCATGGTTAGCATTGTTAGCATAGTTAGCATTTTTAGCATAACTGCTAGAAATGATTAACTAAGTTAGCTAATCAACCTGGTTAGCATTTTAGCATAGTTAGCATTGTTAGCATAGTTAGCATTTTTAGCAAAACTGCAAAAAATCATCACCTAAGTTAGCTAATCAACCTGGTTAGCGTTGCTAGCAACTGTAGCATTGTTAGCATAGTTAGCATTTTTAGCATTATTGCTAGAAATCATCAGTTACGTTAGCTAAGCAACCTGGTTAGCACTGTGAGCATAGTTAGTATAGTTAACATTTTTACCATAACTGCATGAAATCAGTAGTTAAGTTAACAATCAACCTGGTTATCATTGTTACCATAGTTATCATTTTAACAGGAATAGAAATCATTAGTTAAGTTTGAACTGGAATGTTTCAGCTTTAAACTGTCTACCTTCACACTATCAACTCTCTGTAAACTATGCAACCACCATGTTTACCCTAGCTACACCTTAGTAACCATATCCACATTATCTATCTATTTTTGCATTTTCATGCACTGGTAATTCCTTGGAATTGCATTTCTAGTTATTATTATTATTCTTCTTCTAACGCACTTAATGGAGCTTCAACCGTTTAACGTAGAAACTTCGTTCAAACTGCGCTGCGTAGGTCTTACTTAGGCCATGGGAGCTTTGTAATTTTCAACTTTGTAACTTTTATACTTTTTGAACTATTAAATAAAAACTATTAAAATTTCCCCATAGACTTAACATTGCGATTATGACATCATAATAGGGCAATTAGAATCTTATGCCAGGTGGCCAGGCCAGCTGCAGCAGCTCTCTCTCTCTCAGGCTTTAAGCATACAATCTCTCTGAAGACTACATATCCTGTTTCCTCTGTCCACAACTGTTTCAAAATAAAAGTCCTCACTGCAATAATACACTATTAAATCATTTAACCATTGAAACTACTCAACTATTTAACTGTTCAACCATTCCAACTGTCAGTTATCATCAACTATGCCTCCAGTCAACTACATGAAACCTCCATGTACCTAGCAACCAACATAGCAACCATTGAAATTAAGCGTTTATGACCGTTTCCATAGCAACCAACATGATTATACTGCAGTAACTTCTTGTTTCTTGATAGTGGCCACCATGGATACCCTAGCAACAAATGTTTCAAAATAAAAGTCCTCACTAGCAGTTAGCTAGTTAGCATGGTTAGCATAGTTAGCATTGTTAGCATAGTTAGCATTTTAGCATAACTGCTAGAAATGATTAGCTAAGTAAGCTAATCAACCTGGTTAGCATAGTTAGCATTGTTAGCATAGTTAGCATTTTTAGCATAACTGCAAAAAATCATCACCTAAGTTAGCTAATCAACCTGGTTAGCATTGTTAGCAATTTTAGCATTGTTAGCATAGTTAGCATTTTTAGCATTATTGCTAGAAATCATCAGTTAAGCTAGCTAAACAACCTGGTTAACACTGTGAACATAGTTAACATAGTTAACATTTTTACCATAACTGCATGAAATCAGTAGCTAAGTTAACAATCAACCTGGTTATCATTGTTACCATGGTTATCATTTTAACATGAATAGAAATCATTAGTTAAGTTAGAACTGGAATGTTTCAGCTTTAAACTGTCTACCTTCACACTATCAACTCTCTGTAAACTATGCAACCACCATGTTTACCCTAGCTACACCTTAGTAACCATATCCACATTATCTATCTATTTTTGCATTTTCATGCACTGGTAATTCCTTGGAATTGCATTTCTAGTTAAACTTCTTCTTCTAACGCTCGCAATTCAGCTTCAACCGTTTAACGTAGAAACTTCATTCAAACGTTGTTGCGTAGGTCTTGCTTATGCCATGTGTGCTTTGTATTTTTCAACTTTGTAACTTTTATACTTTTTGAACTATTAAATAAAAACTATTAACAATTTCCCCATAGACTTAACATTGCTCATTATGACATCACCGCAGCAATTAGAATGTTATCCCAGCTGGTCAGCCACCTGGGCACCAACTGTCAGTTTCTCTCAGGCTTCAAGCTTACAATCTCTCTGAAGACTACATATTCTGTTCCCCTGTATCCTCTGCGCACTACAGTATCAAAATAAGTCCTCCTAATTCCATCCAACTTTATATCCATTCATCTTCTTCAAACCATTCACTCATCCACCCATTCTAAACAGTCTGCCTATCAACATCAATTAGACGCTCTACAGTACATTCAACTTTTAAACAATCTACTCTGTCTCAGGCTGGCTCTCTTAAGACTAGCCAGTTAAATTGATTACACCTGTATCTGTATCCACTACTCTCAGTAGAGAGCTGTGTCTCTCCATTCTACAAGAATATAAGGCACATTCCATCCAACATTCTATCCATTCATCTTCTTCAGACCATTCACTCATCCACCCATTAAACTGTCTATCAACATCTATTAAACAATCTGTCTATCAACATCCATTAAACATTCTGTCTATCAACATTAATTAGACTATCTACATACAACTTTTAAAGTATTTACTGTGGGTCCCTCTCAAGCAGCGTTTATATGTCCTCCCTCGCTCCTCGATCCTCAATGATCTACATAAAGAAAGATAGAAGAAGGGCTAGACTATCCCATTGTTGCCGCTCCATCATTCTTTATGTAGATCAGTGAGGAGCGAGAGAGGACGCGTAAACGCTATATGAGAGGCACCTTCTGTCTCAGGCTTTAAGCATACAATCTCATTAAGACTACAGATCCTGTTTCACTACTTCCTCTGTCCACAACTGTTTCAAAATAAAGGTCCTCACTGCAATAATACACTATTAAATCATTTAACCATTGAAACTATTCAACTATTGAACTGTTCAACCATTCCAACTGTCAGTTATCATCCACTATGCCTCCAGTCAACTACATGAAACCTCCATGTACCTAGCAACCAACATAGCAACCATTAAAATTAAGTGTTTATGACCGTTTCCATAGCAACCAACATGATTATACTGCAGTAACTTCTTGTTTCCTGATAGTGGCCACCATGGATACCCTAGCAACAAATGTTTCAAAATAAAAGTCCTCACTAGCAAGTTAGCTAGTTAGCATGGTTAGCATTGTTAGCATAGTTAGCATTTTTAACATAACTGCAAAACATCATCAACTAAGTTAACCAATCAACCTGGTTAGCATTGTTAGCAAATTTAGCATTGTTAGCATAGTTAGCATTTTTAGCATTACTGCTAGAAATCATCGGTTAAGTTAGCTAATCAACCTGGTTAGCATTGTTAGTAAAGTTAGCATTGCTAGCATAATTAGCATTTTTAGCGTAACTGCTAGAAATCATTAGCTAAGTTAGCTAATCAACATTTTAACATGAATAGAAATCATTAGTTAAGTTAGAACTGGAATGTTTCATCTTTAAACTGTCTACCTTCACACTATCAACTCTCTGTAAACTATGCAACCACCATGTTTACCCTAGCTACACCTTAGTAACCATATCTACATTATCTATCTATTTTTGCATTTTCATGCACTGGTAATTCCTTGGAATTGCATTTCTAGTTTCTATTTTCTCTTCATCATTGATTATGATCTGACATGAAAGCTGAGAAATGTGTACTTCTACAAGCTGGTTAGCCTGACCAATTGCAATTTCTGGTTAGACACTTACCCTACTGACTATCAAATAGACGTGCAGAATGATTCAAGACAGTGTACTGCATGATTTGCCTCGAAAACCATGACGAGAACAAACACAAATGTGGACAACATAGCTAAAGCTGTGGATTGTGGTGCTCAGTAATCATTAGAGTTTGGTATTTATGTAGATGAGTGGAATGCATGGTGTTGCATGAAGGCAATGCAGCAATAAGCCACACAGGAGGGAGAGGGAATCTGCTCTCCCCTCACTCCAACAAAGTAGAATCACTGGGCCCAGGTGACTCCAGCACTGATGAGGGGCTGCAGCCAAGACACATAACACACAGACACAGAAGCAGGCAGAGCAGGGCGTCATAGTACTGACTTGTCTTGTTGATCAAATTTCAGCATTCAACACAGCTGGCTCAAATGGACACAATAAATTGGCTATGAGTGTGTCATGTCAAATCAAATAACTACCTTGTTGTTAGAGCTAATTTATTACAAAGAATGACCCTATTGCCTACAAAGTTAATTGTTACTGCACATTCCACCAGCAACAACAAGCAGCCACTTTGTGTACATTACATTCTTTTCCATAACTGTTTCATCACCGCACCACCATAATGTATGTGTTGATCTTTGTTGCCTTTGCCCTCTACATTGCCATACAGAGCACAGTGAGGAGTAGTCCATGCAGGCACATCAGAGATCTCGCAGTTGTTTTGATGTTGACTTGCTATGCCTTTTTTGATTTTCCCACCACCATCCTTACGTGTGTGTCTGGTACAACAAAGGACATGTCTTCACTGTTTTCTTTCCATAGTGATTTCTGAGCTTATAGCTGAAAACCTGAAATGTCTCCCAGAGTTCTAGCTTTTGTGGGTTGCTGGAGACAAAAGAGAAGATTGCGTGGCAGAAATATGAAGGCCCTGTGATGTTATATTCAGATGAGGGCACTTTTAGTGTACTTTGTTGACTGTCCTGCTCACCATTAATGTTCCACTGACATGATCATAGTGGTTTCGTAGACTTCTGATCAGCCAGCGCTGCGTTCAGTAGAGGTCACAGCTTCTCAAGTATAAGGCTCTTTTATGCTGAGATCAGTGTACATTTCAGCCTGATATTGATGTAGTAATGGACAAAGTTCCTGCATCAGTCCAAATCTGAACATTGGGAATTGGAACGGCAGATTGATCTTGTCATGTGACCTAATGGAGGAAGAGTGATGTGACATTTGAGACACCTTCAGGCTGATTTATGCTTCTGCGTGGATTCGGTGGACTGTGTAGTGGCTACGCTGTTGCTCCTGTGCCGTCACAAGCCTGTCTGCTACTCTGACTACCGTTTTGGTGAACTACAGACTCCATAGGCTACTGTGTTGGAATATTAATGTGATTTGATTTGTTACATTCCAATAACATTATGTATGAGGTTCTATCTGAAGTGTCTGCCAGCCAGTTTGTTATGCTAGCAAGCGAACTACCTACTGCTTGCTGGCGAAGTGCTGATTTCATAACCTTATTGACAAATAGACACTGTACAGTTGGACCCCTTAATTTTAACCAAAATACGTTTGTGCAAAATTTGTTGGCAAACTAGCATGTTGCTGTTACCCGTAGTATGCTATTTGAAGCAGTCTGTTCAACACTGTTCAACTCTGTTGAGTTGGATCAATCACAGTTCTTGCAGTCTGTCACCTTGACTCAAAGTTACGAGTTTTTGGAGGTGTACGTCAGGCGACAGAGGGGGTGCACAACGACGCAGAAGGCTCTGCAGGGCTACGCCATCAGTTCTACGCAGAAGCATAAATCAGCCTTTACTACACCCTGACCAGAAGTCTGGCATGTCAGAAATGTCTGAGTCTACTGCAACATTGCTTTGTTGCATTGCTTGGCAACATTCAACTTTGTAGTTGATCAGTGAAATGACGGACTGCTCTCTGCAGACATGGCAATGAGATTGATGCTGCTCCCTGGTGTCACACAAAAATGTGACCAATAATTAGTCAATGTCCGTGTCACCTGAGTATGATTCCTGACATACTGATCATAAAAGACGAAAACATTGCGTGGTCTGGTCCTGACATAAGATCCTGCATAAGATCCTGCATAGGATTTATATATGTAACTGTAGTAGTCTGATATGAATGATTGTTCAAGATGTCCGTTTCTAGTGTGCATGGCTGACAGACCTGTCCTCATTTTCCCATCTGCCTCATCGTCCCCTCTCACAGAGTCGGCATCGGAGAAGCCTTCCTCCCTGTCCTGCACGTCTCAGTCCTCCTCTTCCTCGGCGTCCGTGGCCAGCGGCGCCGCTCAGGCCGGCTCGGCCTCCGTCTCCACGGTGCCCGTCTCCCCGGTGCTGCAGTCCCCGGCCGCGCCCACCCTGCTCCAGGACCCGTCCCTCCTGAGGCAGCTGCTGCCCGCGCTGCAGACCGCCCTGCAGCTCAACAACGCCAGCGTGGACATGGCCAAGATCAATGAGGGTGAGTGGGTGTGTCTGGGTGTGTCTGTGTGTGTCTGTGTGTGTCTGTGTGTGTCTGTGTGTGTGTGTGTCATTTATTCCCATCAGAAGGCCTCAGTGCCTGTGCCGTCAAGGCCTATATCAAGATGAGGAGACAATACAAGGGGAAAGTGAGAAAAGCTCAGCATGTTCAACCTTTTTAACTTTAAATGTAAAATGGTTCAAATCTCCGGAGCCTGAACACTTAAGTTGTCATTCAGAGGTAGTTGTATGTAGATGTATCATCTGAAAAAGGCACCAGCCCATCTCCATCAGCACCTTTTATTTCTTGATGAATTTCGCGGCCTTGCCTTTGGAATGTGCAGTGTGAAGGCAGATCCATGCACAGTTGTTTACCACCCCAGCTCACTCCACCTGGAACTGCTTCTAAGAGTGTCTTGGCCTTGTTTGAGGTGTCATGTGTTACTGCACCACTTAGTTTTTTATTGGGGACTGCTGGATGAAGAGGCTCCGTATTCTCCCTTGCGCTGCGTGCGCCAGCAGTGTAAACTGTGGTGGCATGATTTGCATGGCGGCCCTTCAGCAGATGTGTAGTGCTCGCCACAGTAGTTAAACTCCGATCTATCAATGCTGAAATTCTCAATCTTGCGCACACACACACACACACACACACACGCACACACACACTTTATGATTCTAACAGCCCTTCAGCTGATCTTCATTCACTTCACATCTTTCATAAGTCTGGAGCAGGGCCACATGGTACAGTGTGATATCTGTTCAACTGAATCATGCATGATGTGGAGCAGCTGTTTTCTGCTCTGTGAGGCTGACTATAATGTCACCCAGCCAGCCTTTATAGGCTTCAAGGTTGGACTCCTCCAGCTCTGTCTGCAATGCTGGAGTTATAGCGGTGGCTGCTGCGAAGCTAATATTTTGTTTTCCAGTGTGCGGTTCTGAGTGAGCGTGCATAAGAAAGGTTGGCCAGCACTGGTAAACACACACATGACCACTCTTGGGAAGAGGCCTAGCAGGATGGCTGAGGAATGTCTGCTGTTGACTTTTCCACTTCCAAACACATTTGATGCCGGAATATTTTCCTGGGTGACCCCAGGAAGCTCCTGAAGCGCCTTTGAGTTTTATTTGAAGGTCATTTGGTATTATATGTTAACAGTGTGGTTCTGACGAGAGGACGCTATATACTTCTCACCCCGTGCCCTTCTTTTGTTCTCTCCATCTGTCTCCACACTTCTCTGTTTTTGCTAACTTAATGTGACACACTAGACGCTGAACCATGACTGGAAACTCCGGCGTTGAGTTTTACTGAGCAGGTTGGCCCAGCGCTGGGCCCGCTGAGGTTGCTGAGTTCAAGCCATGGTGGCACAGATGAGCGTCAGGCCTGCTCCACCATGTGATTAAGAGCTAAGCAGACGTTTAATAGACGTTGGAGAGATGAACCTCCCAGCCTCTAATATTTATGAAATTTTGAGGTTAAGTGGACCCTTTTTTTTTGTTTCTGGAAATGTTGGTACATTGTCAGCCTTGGAGAACTTTGTTTGCATGACTCATTGACTCTGAGGTGTTCCATAAGAGCTGCTTATGAGTTGGTTTAACTCCTCGTCTGGTAGACTAGCCCATTGGCTTGCACCAAATCCTAACTATATGTGATAAAAGTAAGTGTTGGTGATATCAGTTTAATTACATTGTTTTCAATAGGAGTGTCCTAGCAGACACGAAGCAGTGCTGTGCAGTCACTTTTTGAACTGAACTTTTATCGGAAGCCCCATTTCTATTTTCTTACTATTGCTTGTGTTGCTTTATTTTGAGCACGAAATGTGATCCAGTGACACATTTAGCGGATTCAGTGTGGACAGAGAGTATCTAGTGCAGGCGCTTGCTCAAATGCAGTTAGGATGCCATGTTATGTGTAAGGAGGTGTTGTAGTAGGTTCAGTAGCCTGAACTTTAACCCCGCCCACAACATTTGAGTTCGGAAAGTTCAGTCTGCCATTGTCCCGTTGGGGCGGAACTATGCCCGAACAAGACCTGTGTGTACCTATCAAATTGTCAGGTCGGGCTTTATACAATGATGGACAGATGAACAACAGTGCCTCGTCTGTCATCATCTGAGCACACTTTGGTTGATTTTGATCGCAACAGAAATGCCGTGGCTACAAATGCATATTATTTCCATGCAGTTTGGGGAAATGTTTTCCAAATAGCCTACCCTGCTACATATGTTGTTGTCTTAGATTTCGTTAACGGGTGTTGTACAAGATGCTGACAGCGCAATCATTTTCAAAGAAGACCAGAAGATACTAGCTATTATAAGCTATTTCGTTTCTCTGTTTGGTTAGGTCTATCCAATGACTGCAGTGGCATCCCCTGCCCTATATCGATTGAAACACGCCCCATAATTACATCCCAATGCAGCAATATGATAGTCTGGCTATCACCATACTAAACTCAATCTTTTAAGATTGAACATTAGTATCGGGGTCAGACCAACAATCCAAAATCCAAACAATCTTTGGGACAAGCTAGTTTGTGATTGGAGCCAAAGGTTCTGTCAAGGAACAGAGGAGATAGATGTGCAGGTTTCCAGCCTGAGCAGCGAAATCCAAATTTGCCGGAAGTTCAGGCAGGGTTCACTCAGCCTAGCAATATGAGACTCTCGTCCTGACTAGAATTGTGTGTATGACAACGTCAGGCTGCCCTACTCTTCTTTAATCTGCCATTTGATGCTCAAGACCATGTCATTGCTAAAAATATATAATGCTCAGGTATATAGACCAGACTGAACTCTGAATACATTGAGGCTTTTTAAGGAGGATGTACGCTACACTGAGGTGCTGAAATCGGTCAATCGGTTAGACATCTTTGACCGTCTTTCCTTCCTGGTGTGGCTTATAACTTTCCGACTTAGAGACTGGTAGTTATGTTTCTTTGTGCTGGGTGTTTTGTGGTATAGCAGAATATAAGAAGGGTATTGTGACATTTCTTTTTATTGAGTGATTCAGTTTTGGAAATCAGTCGCTTTTCTGTCTTAAGGTTCTGTGGACGGTTGCTCTTGATGTACAGATGGCTGATAGTTGACATGGCGACCAAATGAGAACTCCAACCTTGCAAGTGACATTGAGTGGAGTGAGCAATAAATAATCGCAACACTATTGTAAACAAAGATCTCAAAAAAGTGTTTTTCTCTGCAAAGATGATTGAACTGCAGAATTAGCGAAACTGTCCCTGTCTGGCGTCGGAGCGCATCCGTTATTTGGAAGTATCTGAAGAAGTGGCACCTTGGCCATCTGCTATCAGATTAGCTTTATTCAGATGTTGCAGACATGTACTTCGGAGCAAGCAGCTGTCCTCACTGAATTGGTTCTAGGCCTAACCATTGATGAAGCAATGAGACTTGTTCTGGTGGGACATACAGTTTTATGATTGTGGGATAATAATGTGAGTAGTGCTTTTCATAGGGTCTGGAATTCTGTCTGATTTGCTAATCTCTCTCAATTGCTATGTTGAATTAAATATCACCATTGTGGTGATGAAAACATGACTCGTCATTCAACCCTTTGAAGTATGTTTGTGTGGCACTCATCTCTTTGGGTTTATCATATTTATTAGAGAGTACTTCTAGCTCCTGTTTGGATCATGTCGTTTTTGCTTTACTCTGATCATCTCGAGTCGATCAAAGGTTCTAAGCATTGTTTTGGTTCTTTAAGCACCTCCCGTGGTTCTCCTTGAGATTCTCCTGCAGTTTTCTTGCCAGAGGCCCTGTCCCTGTCTTTGTGGCACCAGCTGATGTTTCGTTCCAATCTGCTGCCCAAATGAAGCTTTGGTGAGATGTGAGAGTTCAGTTAATTAATGCAATCCTTTTCTTGTTTTCCCCCCTCTCTCTCTGTCTTTCTCTCTCTCTCTCTCTCCCTCTTGCACTCTCTCTCTCCCTCTTGCTCGCTCTCTCTCTCTCTCATTCTGTTCTTCACACTCCTAGTTCTGACAGCAGCCGTGACTCAGGCGTCGCTGCAGTCTATGCTGCACAAGATCCTCACGGCCGGCCCGTCTGCCTTCAACATCACCTCCCTGCTCTCCCAGGCTGCCCAGCTGTCTAACCAAGGTACAGACTCTCACAACACCCACGGCTACAGCCAACCTTCCTGCCTCTTCAGGCTGCAGTTGCCTACCTAGACTACACGCACACACACCACAGGATGCGCACTCAAACACCCACCTCTGTCTCGTTCTCTCATATTCACCGTTACCAATGTGCTACTGCTCTTGTTGTTTACCCAGTTGTCTTCCCAGGCCACATGCCTTGCTAGGATGCTACAGCATTCATTTAAAGGACACTAGACTACACACATACACTTGCAAATGCAGACACCCTTACTTCCCTCACTACCTATACTGTATATGTAACTCCATTATAACAGTTGTCTTGAGTGGAGTCCTGATGGCGTGTGCTTGTGTGGTCCTCTCTCTGAGCAGCCCAGCAGTCCAGCCAGTCGCCCATGTCTCTGACTTCAGACGCCTCGTCGCCCCGCTCCTACGTGTCCCCCCGGATCAGCACCCCCCAGACCAACACCGCGTCCCACAAGCCCCTGCTCAGCACGCCGCCCGTCGCCACGCAGACCAAGGTACCACAGCCTCTCCCCTTGTGTTGGACCAGTGTCTCCAACACTTCAGTTAATATTGTGCTATTGATTTGAGGAAGTTCTGCTAACTGTTTTTTTTTTATATATATATATATATATATTTGCTCACTAGGTTGGTCTGCACCTGTCTGATCCTCTTCTCTTGATTGCTGTCTTTTTGTCCCTCGCTCACCCTTTCTTTCTTCTCCTCTCTCTCTCTCTCTCTCTCTCTCTCTCTCTCTCTCTCTCTCTCTCTCTCTCTCTCTCTCTCTCTCTCTCTCTCTCTCTCTCTCTCTCTCAGGCGAGCACACCTGTTGTAAAGGCCGGCTCTCACCCGCAACCCTCTCCCCAGCAGCCCCTCTCCTCCGACAAGCACCACGACACGGCCAGCTCTCCCCGCAACCTGCAGAGGCAGAGGTGAGCGCACACACACACACACACACACACACACACACACATACTGTATATACACACACACGGATATTCTGTACACCCAAACAGATCTAAGTGCTTCATGGAGTGGGTTGTAGACTGTGTGTCTGTATCCAAATGTGAAGTGGGAGTTGGACTTGGTGTGTGCGTGTGCGCTGGCTGCCTTGACTGGTTACTGATGCCCTCTGGCTGAGCATCACAGTGCTCTATGAATGAGCTCTCACACCATTTGCTGTGTGTGCGTACATGTGCTGGTCCTCGCTGAGCTGACATATGGCCCATATTTGTGCTTCCGCCTCCTGCAGAGAGATGAGCACACGCATTTGATGTGAGTTATGATTGTGTGTGTGTGTGTGTGTGCACGCACACAGTGATTTCAGGGTATTTTTCTGGTGGTGGAAATTCTGAGCTAGGGCCTTAGAGGGAGCTTGCACCAGCAGGCCGTATGTAAGCCGGCTTGTATGTGCACATGCGTGCTGGAATGTGGGTCATGTGTGTGTTAGTGTGTGAAATGTGCCCCACTTCATCCTGCTCCACCCACACAGCTCTGGGATCAGGCTGCGCAGTCTGTCTGCTGTGGTCCGTGGTGTGGTGCAGATGGCTTGTCTGCTCTGGAGTCAGGAGCTCAGTGTGGTGTGTTGTGTTGTGAATGGGCTGCTTAAATAGGAGCTGACAGCAGACCCTGGAGAGTCTCTGATCTCTGCCTCATTATGTCTGTGCTCATCAAACAGGCAGAGGGTGCCATCTAGTGGTGTATCAGGAAATTGCATAACTGTGACGTGGAAAATGTAGGTTCATGGTAGGGGTGTGCGCCTCTCCCTTATCAGACAATTCGACACCTGATAAATGCATTATGCTACGATGCGATTTCAAATCAGAAATGATTTGTTTTAATACAGAATCATTCTGTGTGATTCAATATGATTGCTTGCAATGTAACAGGGCCCCAAAATGCAATGCAGTTCTCAACATTTGTTTAATTTATTATGTTTAATTTCCCGTTTTATAGTATAGCTTTTAATTCTGTAAATAATTATAGAAATGGGTAGCCTATAAAATACTAGGGTGGTATTTTTTTTCTCTAGTCCATGGCTTGAGACAAATTGCAAATGTCACAGGGTTTATAATTTCTCCAAAAGACACAGAGTAGACAGGATTGAAATAACTGTTGACTGAATAAACATTTTTAATATTGATAACTTAAACTAGCGATTTCATTTAGAGATATTTGTTGAAGACCCTTTGCTGTAACTGCTGCCTTTACTCAATTTTGAGTGTGAGGGGGGTGAAAGGTTGTCTAGAATGATTAGCACATGTTGTGAGAAGGGAGTTTGTCAACATTGACAGTTAGGCAATATTACCCTTCCTACCTTTCATATGTGCACCAGAATGATGGGCAAACTTCCTGGGGAGTTCAATAATGAGCTGTTCAATACATCAGGTACATACAAGCATACAATAACGAATATGGAATATTATATTATCATACATTAGGCTATAATAAATGTGCAGGGAGCAGAATGTAGGCCTGGCTGCATGTGATGTGTTTTATCTACACAGCGTAAGCCTAACATCCTTTTTGAGTTAATGCTATATGCTTCTTTTTAAGCCTATAGAATAACTTCATTAAAGAGAGGACATACCACTTTGTGGAATGATGCATCATATGAAATTTGCAATGATGTGACTCAGTCTCTGAGTCTGAGTCTTTGAGTCCGTCTCTATAAGTGATCACTCGTCGTCTGCAGCTGCAGCTTATACTAATGTAGCATTATATTAGTATATAAACCACTGCTGTATTTTGTATATAATTATTTATTCATGACTGTGCACTTTATGCAGATATTCTAGGAACGGCACTGTTACTATTAGGCCTGCAATAAGCTCTAATAGCTACCTCTTTCTGTCTCTTGCTGCTTCTGCTGCTTCTGCTGTCAGCATCACTGGTCGAAGTCTGGAAATATTGGAAACAAAGTAGCCTAATTTTATCATAGTCTACTTGTTGGACTGCTGTTTCCCCAAGTACAAGTTTCAAATGAATATTTTTTTTCTACTTGGGACAGGCCCTTTTGAGTCTTTGAAAATACTTTCCATTTGCATTGGGATTCAGGTGGTCAGAGTTTGAACGCAACAATTGTTAACACATTTGTACATGCTAATGATGCTGCTAACCGGATTGAATATCAGTTTAGCCAGTGAGTGGTCTTGCAGGATTGTGAGTGTCTGGATTAGATCTGCATGCTAAGGAGGGCTGTGTCTGTTGAGAGGGAGGGGAGAGAGCACGCAGGGCAAGGAGAGTCAGTGTTAGGGAAGCCTGCTGCTATACTTGGTTGAGTTGCACGTATCTCTAGACTACAGTAGAAGTGTGTTGCTTTTAATTATCGAATATATTTTAGTTGATATTGATTACATACACTGCTCAAAAAAATAAAGGAAACACTGGTTCATAGGAGTATAGCATCAAGTCTTGAGGGATATTAATCTGGCCAGATATGTAACAAAGGTGGTTGTGAATCAGGTTCACCTGCTTTGATGTCAACACAATGTTGTACAGGTGTACTAGTAGAGGGCCAACTGTGAGACGACCCCCACTGTGAGACGGGGCCTATGCTGTGGTGCAACAGGCTTATACCATGTGCGGTCCAAGTGCCCGGGGACCCAAGTTCAAATCCGATCTGCGGTCATACCCCGATCCCTGCCCGGCTCTCTCTTCCTCTTGCTTCCTGTCAATCTTTACTGTCCTATCTGAATCAAAGCAAAAGGCCAATACAAAGTAAATCAATAATGGGTCAATATGTTTTATACTCATGCACTGGTTGCCACTGACTACTGAAGGTCTGGCCATTTACCCTCTAATAATTATTTCGGGATCAACTCAACTCATACCCACACCTAGTGTTTGGATGTGTTTGTAGTGGCCAGGTGTTTAAAAGCCTTGTTTTTTCCTCTCTGTCTACAGCAGTCAAAGAAGCCCCTCCCCTGGCCCCAACCATGTCGCCGCGAGCAACAGCAGCACCAGTAACAACGGCAGCAGCAGTAGAGTGGGCGTGGCAGCCGGTGCCAGTGGTGGCGCCCAGGTGGACCCCACGGGACGGTCGGCGTGCTTCACCCCCTCCCTGGCGGCACACTTTGACGAGAACCTCATCAAGCACGTGCAGGGCTGGCCTGCAGAGCATGTCGAGAAACAGGTACCTTTGACCGCCTCGCTCTGATTCACTTTTGAAGAGCACTTGTTTTACCTTGACCTTAATAACAGCTTCAAACTCATTCTGGTGTATTGACTTATGATGTGGGTATTGTAGTCTCTTCAATTGCCAATGCATACCCGCAATGCTTGATATTGCACACTAATGGCGATCCGGTAATATAGTAACTCTTTTAGTCGTTTTTTTGGATACTGGCTAAATGTCTAAGTACGGTATTAAGTATTGCGTAAGTATTAAGATGCCAAGGGGCATAGATATCGGTTGTTCCATCATGTTACTTTAATATGCGTCTTGGGCAATTCGATGATTTTTGGGCACACATTTACACAT